>NW_003804859.1:678609-688547 GCF_000255335.2 Galendromus occidentalis | reverse complement strand
CCGATGCTTTGAGATAGGAGAGAAATCTCGTCCATTCTCCGAGATGCACAGCTCTCCTGAGCCTTAGCCGAGCGCTACTGTGACCGCATGAGATACTTAACGAAGTTATTCGTCTGAGAAGCGACGTTTGCGTGTTTAGACACACAACAGTGTGGAACGAGAGTCTCCCGTAATCGTTGTGCACAGATTGACGTTTCGACTCGGGTGACGTCGGTGCTCTCTCGGCTCTCCACGATGAGGGGAAAATCTTCCGGAATAGCACGGTTACGTGCGGTCTCGGACGGAAGAGGGGCTACTATTAGAGAGATGGGCTTCTATTGGAGAGGGGCTTCTATATTTACGAACCTCCCCGAGGGGGGCTTGTATTGGGAGGGGCTACGTATCAGTGACAGGGCTTCCAATAGAAGATTTACGGTGTATAAAAACGTCTGTCTGTCTGTCTGTCTGTCTGTCTGTCTGTCTGTCTGTCTGACTGTCTGTCTGTCTGACTGTCTGACTGTCTGTCTGTCTGTCTGTCTGTCTGTCTGTCTGTCTGTCTGTCTGTCTGTCTGTCTGTCCGGGGTACCCAATAGACTGGAAAACGGCTGAAGCGATCGTCGTGAAAATTCGTCGTGAGACCCCGTTCAATGAGAAGCGCCACTCGGCCGTCCACAACTCAGGAACTCAGGATCACATTTGCATCGTTTAACGTAGGTCAAATCGAAATAAAAAAGATTATACATAGAACGGCTCTCGATTCTCCTCCCATCCAGCGAATCTGAGCGTCGCCATCAGGCTTCTGCTTCAACCGCTTCGAAAGAATCGCACTCGGCGCGCGAGCAGTGGGGGCGCGGGGCGCCCTCACGGCTGGTTTATTTATACAAATAGGTAAATGTAAACGGAGCGTAACTCGCTCTCGAATACTCTGCGGAGCTTCGATGAGGCCGAATATTCCGATTGAGCTCCGTCGTGTACCGATTGGAATCGCATATCCGAGTCAAACGTGCGACCGCAAGGAGTTCCTGATCCTTCGGCCTGATCACTGTGACTGAATCCGGCACCTGATTCTGGGCACCGACTTTGGAGCTGCATGTAAGAGGATTCAAGGTAGGACTCGGATCCGCCTCTAAGGCGATGATGCATCGGATTCCGGCAGAATCAGGAAGCTGATTTTAAATTATTTTAAATTTTAATAAATTTTAAATTACAAATCGGGATGCTTGGCCATCCTGAGGACCTCGATGACGTTTCTCGGCAAGATTGCGAACCTTGAACACATACAACTGACGTGCACGCGGTCCGGTCTGAAGATCAAAAATAGTATGTATCACACGTGCTCATACAGTGGTGGCATGATGGGTGGTCTCATCATCTGCACGCAGGTCGAGGTGGTGTGCGCGTGTACGTTTCGAAGTACGCTGCCACAGACATTCGACAGCAAGCGCGGAAACATTCGCTCGGGACATTTGTGAAACGGAGGTCATCGAAGATGGACAACCCTTTCTGGACTTCTCTGGCGAGCCGAAACGAGTCGAGTTTTGCATCGGTCGGCTCGTTCCTTCACGCGCCGTTTTCGTGGGATTTCGACCGGAACGTGCAGATCGGTGCTTTTGTTGAATCGGCATTCTTCCCCGACGACACGCCTCGTTCCGCCACCTATTGGCTCGCCGAAATCGTTTCGAGAAAAAGCTACTACGTCCGACTGCGCTGGCTCGGAGGTGAGTTTCTACGAGCGGTGGGAATCGCACAGGCTCCATGAGGCTTCCGGCCCGCGATCATTTTTCCCTGAGATTCGCGGAGATTCCCGTTCCGAAGATAGACCGATCACATCTTGCCCGCTCTCCCAATAGGGACCGACCCAAACCAGGATTTCTGGCGGAACTTCGGCGCTTTTAAGGAGCCCTTCGCCAACCAGAAGGATATCAGAATCCACCCGGTTGGCTGGGCGAAGCAGAATCGGAAGCCATTCGGACCGCCGGACGCGCTCCACATCGTCGACAAGCGCTCTTACATGAGAACCCACCTCGGAGGAAAACAGGTTCTGGCCGAAGACTTCCATGGAGTTTCCGAAAGCGAGAACACATGCCTTTTCACGCCAGGTTTGACAGTTTTTCATTCGTTCTTTCCATGTCTGAGTTCATGGGAAGGAGCGTTCGAAGGATACGAATATCCCCACAGTTAACATATACAAACGATGAGAGGGACGAGGGGGGGGTGAAGAGTATCGGTGACGTATTTTCTTTCGCAGGTGTCGAAGTTGAAGTCACGGACCTCGCACGAGTTTCGGCGGTGAAAACCGCGGTCGTGGTGGGAGACATCGGCCGTCGGGTGCAATTCCGATACACCGACGGATCGGGCTTCGCATACTTTCACGAATTCAGCGACATGTTCTATGCATGTGGCTGGGCTCGTCTCCACGGCCGCGAAATAAGCGCCAGTCCAGAGGACTATTACCGACGATCCCTGAAAGAAATTCTCGGATACAATGCGCCTTCTGATCGGGCATCTATTTTCAATTTCAAACCTCTCCTGGTGCCTGACTCGGTGAGGCTGCGCTGATCGGAGACAGCATCTTATCGATCTCGGCATCTGAACTCACATAGTCCGCGACACGGTCCTGCCGGGTTGACGGTTCCGTCGAGCCTCTCATATCACCAGATTCTCCATCATTCCAGCTCGCGAACGAGTTGAAGCTTGTGAAGGTCGAAACGCTGATCGGAGCGAAGCTCGAGATCGTGGACCTCCTGCGCCCCCACTGCATATCTGTGGGCAGAGTGAAGCGGATTCTCCGCAATTTTTACTTGATGATTGAAATCGACGGGAATTCCGCCTCAGACGGCAGCGACGATTTGTGCGTCCACATCTCGTCGCCACTCCTACTCCCAGCGGGCTTCGCGTCGGAGAACGGTCTCGAGCGCTTTTTCGACCCGCCATATCCAGGCTTCGAGTAAGTTTCGATCGGCGGTGTCCTGTGGCGAATGACGGTGGCCGGACGCATTATGTGTTTCTGAGGGCCTCGGTCGCGATTCACTTGGGAGTCTCTCATTTCAGTTGGAGCAAGGAAACGAACGTTGTCCCGAAGAAGCTCCTCGAACGCGTCCTGCCGCCGCACAACTTCAGAGAGGGACAGTTCCTCGAAGCCGTCGGAATCACCGGCAGCAACAAAATGTATGTTGCTCGGGTGGAAAGGGTTGTCAAACCCCTGCTCCGCATTCATTATGAGGGCTTTCCTCATGAAGACGATATTTTTATGCCTATCTCGAGCACTGATATCTATCCTGCCGGGTGGTGCGAAATGGTGGGGCACGAGCTCATAACGCCCTTGAGCCGGAGGCGAGCCCGTCCAGGACGGCGCTAGCTCGCCCGATCCTCCGTAGAGACCAGCGCCTCAAAACCAGGACTCGTCAGGAAGCATCTTATTGCTCTAGAGCTTTTATCCCTGAAACAAATCGGACTCTCTCGCTTCTCTGGTATTCATCCATTGTGTTGTTTAAGAAAGCTGAGAGTAATGATTCAAAGAACATACGAAACAACTTGTCAACTGCTCTTTTGTCTTCATTCCATAAGTGAGCATGGGATGTGGCGCTCAGACTCAGTAGATCCATGGCTCGAAGATTCTGCGGCGAAAGGCAACGGGGACCGCGTTTTCGTTGCAATGCCTCACTATCAAAGGAACTCCGTAGCTGGAGGAACTGAGCCGCTAGTGATCTCGCTGTATTCACATTTCGACAACGAAGACGATGGAGCCCGAAATATGGCGAATCCATAAGACGACCCTGGACGGGAGTCGAGGCGAAGCCACGGCGCGGCCTTGCGCGGGCGCCGACAGCACTTGGATCCGAAGGGGCGACTCTTCTCCGCGGAAAGTGCGGTATCCGACCCGGGGAGAGGGAGAATTCGACTCTTTCAAGTCCGTGACGCTCTCGTCGAGGCATCTTCGGAGTTGTATCGCAGAGAGAATTTCGCTTCCTGATCCGGAGTCTGTCGTTGCGCTCAAACCACCCGGTCAGGAAATTCTGCCTCAACGAGCAGCGAGAACCGTTCAGAGAGATACCGGTGTCCCCATTTCAAGCTCTCCATTCAACACCTTCCCGGAGACGTTCAGTTTCTCGAATCGAGAGCGTACAGAAAATTTGACGTCCAACATCAGACGAACTGTGTTGTCCCAGTTCTCAACGGCTTCCGTTTTCCGCGTTTCTTTTCCGATCGACTGGCAGTTTACTTTCGAAGGTCAGGCATTCAAACTACTGAGGCAATACTTACTGTCATACTCGATAAGTGTTCAGCCAACCCGACCTCCCACTAGTCGAACGATCGACAATCGGAAGATTGAGAATCGGGTTAGCGAGGTAACACCGTGTGCCTGGGGAATACCCGGGAATCCCGAGTATCAGTGTTGCCATAGTCGAGCTCCTGGGGCTCACCTCTGGTGGGTACGCACCAACCTAGCCCTCACAGGTTCGTTTTCGTTAGGACCCGAGTTGTCGTAATGGCTCTAAGCTCGTTTCTACATTGATCAGAGCGGTCGATTCGAATCTAGATTTCTCGCTCTGGCGAATCCATGCGCGAGCTGTTTACTTTCTCAAAATCGGCAGTCTTGATTATTTGAACCAGCAGCTTCTCCTGCCAAAGGAGCACTTTTCGGCGACCGATCTGACCGTCCTCACGTCCGCACTATCGATCTCTAGGCAGTTTGGGGCCAAATGACCAATCTGAATCGACTTGTCCAACCAGGAATTGCGTCAAGACCAGAATCACTCAATAGGAGAATCGATCTGATCAGCCAGCGATTCCGCTCTAAGCTCGAACGTGATGGAGCGACGAGAGACGCGACGCTTCCGCTCCGCAACCATGTCTTCTGAGGATGCGGATTTCAATTTCGAAACCATTGGGGTCCTCCTTTCAACACGAGTTCCCAAGGAATCGTCGTAGTCTCAAATGAACGCCTGGTGTTTCTCAGGGGCTTTCCCCTCGCAAGTAGCCAGTTCAATGAAGACCGGCGCCTCACCACAACCTACCATAGGGTCGAATCGCTTGCGGACACCTCCGGCGAATCGATGAAGCGACTTCCGAACTTCGGCCCACTGCTAGGGGGAACATAATGATGGGAGAGAGGATCCGCACAGACTTCAATTTTTTATTGCTCGGGGAAAATCGTCTAATAAGATCGATTCCTGCTCGGGAGAATCGGCGAAAATCGTCGGAGACCGTGGGAACTCTCTCCAACTCCGGAGGTCTATCAGGGGCTATCAACATAATGACGAGGTCAACGGGAGATCGGGTTGTTGCCACTTCGGTGCTGCTGAATTTTTCGCGATGACCAACGAGTCTAACACGGATCCCTAAAAGAGACAAGAGAGCTCAGGAATCGATCACCTCGAGGAATTGATTCCGCCAGCGCATTGATTTTGGCCCGCAGGGAGTAGTCACTCATCGAGTTCAAGCAGAGCTAACCTCAGGCACGGAAACTGTTCCATGAGTATGTGGGTTTTGTTGAGGAGCTGCAGCCTTGTGTACGAGTAGTAGTCGGCGGTCCGATAGGCGCTGATATTGCGGAAATCTTCACCGAAGGGACTCAGTTCCTCACGGTTACCCTGCAACCAGATGATGACCAGTTCGAGTGACCAACCCCTCACGAACATGGTAGAAATTCAGACCGGTAATCTTGGGTCTACCGTCTTCTCACTGGGGTGCTCCTAGCGGATATCGCTGTTTTGCAAGCGAGATTCCTAACTTACCGGTGCTCCCGTGACAATGTGAACCGGGCTCGACGGATCGATGTACGCAGCGCTTGTTCGATCGGACACCTCCCACTTGTATAGCGGCCAGAGCCGCTCGTATGAGTGCTGGTGTCCCGCCCAGTAGATGTCGACTCCATATTTCTTCAGAAGATCCTCGACCGAGAAGTCCTGAGTGAAGGGCATCCCTGAGCGCAGGATGCTGTACGGAGCCGAGCAATCGCGGAACTCTGTCAAGGTTCAATGAACGATGTCAACGCGATCGATTATAGTCAGATCGCTCTCGCGATCTCCTCTTTCCTCCCTTCGATTTTTCCAGACTGTCCTCCTCGATGATGCAAGCCTACCCTGGTTGGTACAGTACATAGGACGGTGACCTATCAAGAATATCCAAGGTCTCTTCTGCCGGTTTTCAGGTAGATTCGCCTCCTCCAAATCCTGAATGAGCCAATTGTATTGGCTCTGGATCTGCTCGTAGCCGAATCGAAGGTAAAAGTAGAACTCAGTAGTGAACAGAACCATGTGGACTGGTCCAACGTTGAACGAATGGAAGAAGTTGTTTCGCTGGTTTTGCTGTCGATTCCACATCGAGAAGCGAGCCTCGTAGTTGGAGAAATTGCTGGAGTTCAAAGTTTCGAGGACCAAAATCAATTCAATTCTTTCGTTCTGGGACTCAAACGAAGTCTTTTCCCTTGGAGCCCTCAGAAACGACAATTCCTATGAATTGAACTCACTAGTGATACTCATGGTTGCCGGGGCAGACCTGGTATGGGACATAAGCTGCTATAGGTTCGATTTGCCGCATGAACTCATCGGCACGCCGCGCATTGTCCTAGAGCGCGAATAATCCGAAGTCAATCGGTAACCAGGGCCTGGTGGTCTATCGGACTCATAATCTTATAGGTCAGGAGCAATGAATTGTCGGCAATGAAATCCGCTCCACTCACGTCTGCCATATCGTAGGCGAAATCGCCCAAGTGGATCACGGTGTCTATCTGAGAATTCAGAACCTCTTCTTCGATAGCTGTCAAGGCCTGATCGTTGCTGTTCCCTAAGTCGCCGTAAATAAGGAACTTCGGGTTGAAAGCGTCATCTATCAGGAGGCTCCTGAACGTGAAAACGTCGCTCCACCCCACGACTGGGTCTCCGCAATGGTAACCTGGACGGGAGATCAAGTCCGGTGAGCCATAAAGTCCAAGAGCTACGCCAAAATAACCGTTATCCAATTATCCGCACTCTGATTTTCGACAGATTTCGGGCGCTCACGGTAATAGGTCCCAGGTGTGACTCCAGTGAGCACGACTCGATGATTGTAGATTTTGCGTCGCTCATCCCCGAAGTCCTCCTAAAGCTCCATGGTGCCGTGCCGTTTCTCGGTCAATGTATGGCTTGATGTCGAATCCAAGCCGTATTCTACCACCGAAAAGTTTGTCGGGGACAGCGTCACCCAAGTGACTATCATTTCGGTCTCATCAGCTGCATGAAGATATATTCGTCCTTGATGAAAAGTCTCGAGCGATTTTCCCGACTAGAGCTTTCTTTTCGAAGCGGGCGGAGGAGGGGGGGGGGTGCGAGGAAACTTTGGAACTCACCGCCTAGGCTGAGGTGGACCTGTTCGGGCTGGAGATAGAGGACGGGAGAGCCATCAAAGAGGGCACGCGATGGTGGGGTCGCTAGAACCAGCAGAATCCACCAAAAATTTCGCAGCTCTTTCATGGCTCACCGCGGACCAGAACTTGGCTCCTCTCAGCTGGAAGTGAGCTCCGGATGTGGATGAAAATGCGGTGTCCTGTCGGAAATTTATATCGATTGCTCTCGCATCAACGCTAAGCGACCATGGAGCGCGGTCATTACCGAATCCGGAGACCTCAGCTCGTTAATCCGCGTGTTCTCCGGGTCCTCATTCTCCGCGCTTGACGCGCAGCAGTGCGACAAGAGCGCTTAGCCGATCCCGCTACGATGGAGATCGTTGTATAGAGCCCATACCGGGCTACTCATTCCCGCGACTTAAAATTATCGTCACGTAGATGATAAGACTGTTACCGATCGACCTGTGTCGAGAATTTATAGCCTCCGATTATTTCCGGTCGCGAGTCGCGGGATTTTCCCTCCTATAAACAATGTTCGCGGAAGCCTCCTCGTGCTGGGGGGATTGGGGTTTCCGGATTATTCGGATTGATCAGAGCGCAGGAAGCCGATCGCGAGTCGCGGAATTTCTCCTCCCATAGAGCATGCCCCCTGAAGCCTCCTCTGAGCTCGAGCGATTCGGGTACTCGGAGTACTCGTGCAAAAAAAAACGTCACTACGTTTGACGTACGTCCTTGAAGTGCCGCGGCGCGGCACTGCGTGCCTTCGTGTGATACTTACTCGCCGAGAGTGGAGTTCTTCGATATAATTTTCACATTGATTCTGCCACAGAAGACGATACGAACTATACGGCAGGTTTCATAGTCCGCGACCTTGTGCTCCGTCGGAAATAGCTCACGTTGCAGGGCGCTCAAATAGTTTCAATGTCGACATGAAGCTGGGGTTAACGGAGCCGGTCGGCACTCCCTCGTAGGTATTCCCGCAGAATCTCCGATGCTATTTATTGCTTGAATTTCCCGGAGACGTCTCGCATCTGGACGATCTTTTCCCCATCTGCTCCCGGGGGGTGAAAGCAGAATCTCGATTTCTAGTCACGCTGACAAATCTTTCCGTCTCGCGTGTCAAGTTCGTGGACGATAATTCCACAGGTAGGTTGCTACTGTTTCAATCAATCGGATCAATACCCTTGTAGCTCCAATCCAGAGCTCCCAATCAGGCCCATCGTTTCAGGGTGACCAGAATACTGTTAAACGCACCTCCCGGGAGGCTGTTGTTGCGAACTATGGAGGACTGCCGACCGATTTCGGAATGTATCAGCAACATGAAGCTCTCGGCGGTCCTGACAGTGACGGTTCTATTTGGAGGTGCCGCAGCTTTGCCTAGTGAGTATGTTTCGGAGTTTCCCCGTCGCATCGTTGTCCATTGGGTCCGGAACAAGAAGCTATGAAATCTAAGTTTTATACGTGCCAATCCCAGCATTGTTCCCGCGACTCTATATAGAGCCTTGCGGTGATGGAGCTGGAGTCTGCATGACAGGGATCGAATGTGGTTTCCAGAGAGGTCGGTCTCTCGGTCAAAACTCCACGAGCAGACAGTGGAAAATTCGCGTCAGCCAGATTCCCTGTTATTCCGAGCGGCTTGCGCCGCCAAATTGCTTGCAATATTTCGAAGAAGACTCCGAGATAATATCCAGCTTCAGCTACGGGAGCCTCTTCAACGATTCTTCTTATCCCTCGGATTTGAGGTAAGGTAGAGGGTTCTACTTCAATTATGAGAGATCGCCTCGATATTTTCCTTTGATGTCGGTCCGCAGCAAGCAGCGGCAAACTCGAATGCCATGCGATTGGATGCCTACAGGGTCCGTTGATTTTTCCCGTGTTCGTCACGTGAAATATTGCAGATATCGGATGTGCTTCCGGGACGCTTGCATCGTGCAATTGACCCAAGTCGGAGCATTTGGTCTCGGAGAGAAACCCGAGGCATCGGGCCGGCTCGCCGATAATCTTGGGGAATTGTCTGACAGAGTCTGCGACGACTTGACAAGTTACGACGAGAACAGGAAACGGAAAGCGTATCTCACCATCGACAGAATCGAGTTCTGCGGGAACAAATTCCTACGTAGTTTCCGAACAAGTGAGTTCCGCTACGTCCTTGTCCTCGTCATATTTTCTCTGTCAGATAGATCGATTGATTGGCCGAGCCTTTACTCCCCTCTTTAAACAAGGTATATGATATTCGTGAATCGGGAAAAACCCATACACGGGCACATACAGTCTCGACATTGTTGCACTCTGTCACTTCCGGCATGCCCCCGTCCCTCTCCGAGGATCAATGGATCAGAGATCCTCTCAAGTCCACGTCTCCATTCTGTAAAGGGGGAGCGAAGCCAGAGTTCTTGACCGGAGCGCTTCAGTTTCTATTCCTCTACGGAGAGATCTATTCCAGGGAATGCGATATCATCCATCGGATTCAATTCACCAGAGAGAGAAGAAGGACGCGACGACTACGGTAGGGCACCTTATCCTGGCTTCCAGCTCCAATACAAGAGCAATTGCGGGAGGCTCCTCAAATGAAGATCGCGGATTCGTTGCTACAACCCCGCCGACTCGCGTCCCGGGTGGGTCCACCTATGTA
>NW_003804859.1:548708-678589 GCF_000255335.2 Galendromus occidentalis | reverse complement strand
GCGTCAAGACCAGAATCACTCATAGGNGAATCGATCTGATCAGCCAGCGATTCCGCTCTAAGCTCGAACGTGATGGAGCGACGAGAGACGCGACGCTTCCGCTCCGCAACCATATCTCCTGAGGATGCGGATTTCAATTTCGAAACCATTGGGGTCCTCCTTTCAACACGAGTTCCCAAGGAATCGTCGTAGTCTCAAATGAACGCCTGGTGTTTCTCAGGGGCTTTCCGCAAGTAGCCAGTTCAATGAAGACCGGCGCCTCACCACGACCTACCATAGGGTCGGATCGCTCGCGGACACTCCCGGCGAATCGATGGAGCGACTTCCGAACTTCGGCCCACTGCTAGGGGGAACATAATGATGGGAGAGAGGATCCGCACAGACTTCAATTTTTTATTGCTCGGGGAAAATCGTCTAAGATCGATCCCGGCTCGGGAGAATCGGCGAAAATCGTCGGAGACCGTGGGAACTCTCTCCAACTCCGGAGGTCTATCAGGGGCTATCAACATAATGAAGAGGTCAACGGGAGATCGGGTTGTTGCCACTTCGGTGCTGCTGAATTTTTTGCGATGACCAACGAGTCTAACACGGATCCCTAAAAGAGACAAGAGAGCTCAGGAATCGATCACCTCGAGGAATTGATTCCGCCCTGCGCATGGGTTTTGGCCCGCAGGGAGTAGTCACTCATCGAGTTCAAGCAGAGCTAACCTCAGGCACGGAAATCTGTTCCATGAGTATGTGGGTTTTGTTGAGGAGCTGCAGCCTTGTGTACGAGTAGTAGTCGGCGGTCCGATAGGCGCTGATATTGCGGAAATCTTCACCGAAGGGACTCAGTTCCTCACGGTTACCCTGCAACCAGATGATGACCAGTTCGAGTGACCAACCCCTCACGAACATGGTAGAAATTCAGACCGGTAATCTTGGGTCTACCGTCTTCTCACTGGGGTGCTCCTAGCGGATATCGCTGTTTTGCAAGCGAGATTCCTAACTTACCGGTGCTCCCGTGACAATGTGAACCGGGCTCGACGGATTGATGTACGCAGCGCTTGTTCGATCGGACACCTCCCACTTGTATAGCGGCCAGAGCCGCTCGTATGAGTGCTGGTCGTCCCGCCAGTAGATGTCGACTCCATATTTCTTCAGAAGATCCTGACCGAGAAGTCCTGAGTGAAGGGCATCCCTGAGCGCAGGATGCTGTACGGAGCCGAGCAATCGCGGAACTCTGGCAAGGTTCAATGAACGATGTCAACGCGATCGATTATAGTCAGATCGCTCTCGCGATCTCCTTTTCCTCCCTTCGATTTTTCCAGACTGTCCTCCTCGATGATGCAAGCCTACCCTGGTTTGTACAGTACATAGGACGGTGACCTATCAAGAATATCCAAGGTCTCTTCTGCCGGTTTTCAGGTAGATTCGCCTCCTCCAAATCCTGAATGAGCCAATTGTATTGGCTCTGGATCTGCTCGTAGCCGAATCGAAGGTAAAAGTAGAACTCAGTAGTGAAGAGAACCATGTGGACTGGTCCAACGTTGAACGAATGGAAGAAGTTGTTTCGCTGGTTTTGCTGTCGATTCCACATCGAGAAGCGAGCCTCGTAGTTGGAGAAATTGCTGGAGTTCAAAGTTTCGAGGAACCAAAATCAATTCAATTCTTTCGTTCTGGGACTCAAACGAAGTCTTTTCCCATGGAGCCCTCAGAAACGACAATTCCTATGAATTGAACTCACTAGTGATACTCATGGTTGCCGGGGCAGACCTGGTATGGGACATAAGCTGCTATAGGTTCGATTTGCCGCATGAACTCATCGGCACGCCGCGCATTGTCCTAGAGCGCGAATAATCCGAAGTCAATCGGTAACCTGGGCCTGCGTGTCCATCGGACTCATAATCTTATAGGTCAGGAGCAATGAATTGTCGGCAATGAAATCCGCTCCACTCACGTCTGCCATATCGTAGGCGAAATCGCCCAAGTGGACCACGGTGTCTATCTGAGAATTCAGAACCTCTTCTTCGATAGCTGTCAAGGCCTGATCGTTGCTGTTCCCTAAGTCGCCGTAAATAAGGAACTTCGGGTTGAAAGCGTCATCTATCAGGAGGCTCCTGAACGTGAAAACGTCGCTCCACCCCACGACTGGGTCTCCGCAATGGTAACCTGGACGGGAGATCAAGTCCGGTGAGCCATAAAGTCCAAGAGCTACGCCAAAATAACCGTTATCCAATTATCCGCACTCTGATTTTCGACAGATTTCGGGCGCTCACGGTAATAGGTCCCAGGTGTGAGTACAGTGAGCACGACTCGATGATTGTAGATCTTGCGTCGCTCATCCCCAAAGTCCTCGTAAAGCTCCATGGTGCCGTGCCGTTTCTCGGTCAATGTATGGCTTGATGTCGAATCCAAGCCGTATTCTACCACCGAAGAGTTTGTCGGGGACAGCGTCACCCAAGTGACTATCATTTCGGTCTCATCAGCTGCATGAAGATATATTCGTACTTGATGAAAAGTCTCGAGCGATTTTCCCGACTAGAGCTTTCTTTTTCGAAGCGGGCGGAGGAGGGGGGGGGTGGTGGGGGGCTTTGGAACTCACCGCCTAGGCTGAGGTGGACCTGTTCGGGCTGGAGATAGAGGACGGGAGAGCCATCAAAGAGGGCACGCGATGGTGGGGTCGCTAGAACCAGCAGAATCCACCAAAAATTTCGCAGCTCTTTCATGGCTCACCGCGGACCAGAACTTGGCTCCTCTCAGCTGGAAGTGAGCTCCGGATGTGGATGAAAATGCGGTGTCCTGTCGGAAATTTATATCGATTGCTCTCGCATCAACGCTAAGCGACCATGGAGCGCGGTCATTACCGAATCCGGAGACCTCAGCTCGTTAATCCGCGTGTTCTCCGGGTCCTCATTCTCCGCGCTTGACGCGCAGCAGTGCGATAAGAGCGCTTAGCCGATCCCGCTACGATGGAGATCGTTGTATAGAGCCCATACCGGGCTACTCATTCCCGCGACTTAAAATTATCGTCACGTAGATGATAAGGCTGTTACCAATCGACCTGTGTCGAGAATTTATAGCCTGCGATTATTTCCGGTCGCGAGTCGCGGGATTTTCCCTCCTATAAACTATGTTTGCGGAAGCCTCCTCGTGCTGGGAGGATTGGGGTTTCCGGATTATTCGGATTAATCAGAGCGCAGAAAGCCGATCGCGAGTCGCGGAATTTCTTCTCCCATACAGCATGCCCCCTGAAGCCTCCTCTGAGCTCGAGCGATTCGGGTACTCGGAGTACTCGTGCAAAAAAACGTCACTACGTTTGACGTACGTCCTTGAAGTGTCCGCGGCGTGGCACTGCGTGCCTTAGTGTGATACTCACTCGTCGAGAGTGGAGTTCTTCGATATAATTTTCACATTGATTCTGCCACAGAAGACGACACGAACTATACGGCAGGTTTCATAGTCCGCGACCTTGTGCTCCGTCGGAAATACCTCACGTTCCAGGGCGCTCAAATAGTTTCAATGTCGACATAAAGCTAAAGTTAACGGAGCCGGTCGGCACTCCCTCGTAGGTATTCCGGCAGAATCTCCGATGCGATCTATTGCTTGAATTTCCCGGAGACGTCTCGCATCGGGACGATCTTTTCCCCATCTTCTCCCGGGGGCTGAAAGCAGAATCTCGATTTCTAGTCACGCTGACAAATCTTTCCGTCTCGCATGTCAAGTTCGAGGACGATAATTCCACAGGTAGGTCGCTACTGTTCCCATCAATCGGATCAATACCCTTGTAGCTCCAATCCAGAGCTCCGCATCAGGACCATCGTGTCAGGGTGACCAGAAAACTGTTAAATTTCGCACCTCCCGGGAGGCTGTTGTTGCGAACTATAAAAGACTGCCGACCGATTTCAGAATGTATCAGCAACATGAAGCTCTCGGCGGTCCTGACAGTGACGGTTCTATTTGGAGGTGCCGCAGCTCTGCCTAGTGAGTATGTTTCGGAGTTTCCCTGTCGCATCGTTTTCCATTGGGTCCGGAACAAGAACCTTTGAAATCTAAGTTTTATACGTGCCAATTCCAGCATTGTTCCCGCGACTCTATATGGAGCCTTGCGGTGATGGAGCTGGAGTCTGCATGACAGGAATCGAATGTGGTTTTCAGAGAGGTCGGTCCCTGGGGAGTTGCGTTCTTGGGACCTGTTGTCGCCGTGAGTGATTCTGAGACTCCGTAAATTCTGGACGATTCTTCCGTATTAGGAAACCTGAACGGAACCAAAACTCTTAGAGAAACCCATACTTTACAGTGGAGAAAACTTGTGGAGGGAGAATCGTGGCGAACAATACGTACTTCGTGAGTCCGTATGAGTCCGTACGCGGTGGATCCTCATGCAGCGTCGAAGTTCAGAAGAAATGGCACATCTCTGGGATTTGTCAAATGAGATTAGATTTCATCGAATTCGACACCGTTGGACCTAACTTTGCCACGGGTGCTTGCATCCATGATTCGTTCAGCGTGTCTGGAGCCGATCGATCGGTGCCAACCATATGTGGCCGCAACAACAAACAGCACAGTAAGGCCCTCGTCCTCAAGAAACTTTCGAAATGGAAATTATCGATGAGTCCTGCTCGCCTAGCCACCCACACTTATTATGGAGAGAGGACGGTTTGTTTTTTCCGAATTCGCTCGGAGATACCCCTTACCTCCGTGACCCCTCTATCATTGATTTCAGTGTACATCGATGTCAGGAATGCGCGCAGCATCCGTCTGAATGTTAACCTCGGTCAAAACTCCACGAGCAGACAGTGGAAAATTCGCGTCAGCCAGATTCCCTGTTATTCCGAGCGGCTTGCGCCGCCAAATTGCTTGCAATATTTCGAAGAAGACTCCGGGATAATATCCAGCTTCAACTACGGGAGCCTCTTCAACGATTCTTCTTATCCCTTGGATTTGAGGTAAGGTAGAGGGTTCTACTTCAATTATGAGAGATCGCCTCGATATTTTCCTTTGATGTCGGTCCGCAGCAAGCAGCGGCAAACTCGAATGCCATGCGATTGGATGCCTACAGGTTACGTTGATTCTCCCCGTGTTCGTCACGTGGAATATTGCAGATATCGGATGTGCTTCCGGGACGCTTGCATCGTGCAATTGACCCAAGTCGGAGCATTTGGTCTCGGAGAGAAACCCGAGGCATCGGGCCGGCTCGCCGATAATCTTGGGGAATTGTCTGACAGAATCTGCGACGACTTGACAAGTTACGACGAGAACAGGAAACGGAAAGCGTATCTCACCATCGACGGAATCAAGTTCTGCGGGAACAAATTCCTACGTAGTTTCCGAACAAGTGAGTTCCGCTACGTCCTTGTCCTCGTCATTTCTCTGTCAGATAGATCGATTGATTGGCCGAGCCTTGATTCCCCTCTTTAAACAAGGTATATGATATTCGTGAATATATACGGGAAAAACCCGTAAACGGGCACATACAGTCTCTCTCCGGCATGCCCCCGTCCCTCTTCGAGGATCAATGGATCAGAGATCCTCTCAAGTCCACGTCTTCATTCTGTAAAGGGGGAGCGAAGCCAGAGTTCTTGACCGGAGCGCTTCACTTTCTATTCCTCTACGGAGAGATCTATTCCAGGGAATGCGATATCATCCATCGGATTCAATTCACCAGAGAGAGAAGAAGGACGCGACGACTACGGTAGGGCACCTTATCCTGGCTTCCAGCTCCAATACAAGAGCAATTGCGGGAGGCAATGAAGATCGCGGATTCGTTGCTACAACCCCGCCGACTCGCGTCCCGGGTGGGTCCACCTATGTAGTTCGGGTCCTGATGCGAGTTAAGCCCCACACTCAATAAAAGTTTGCTTCTAAAGTTCCGAGAATTCTTTCAAGCATTATTTTCTCCGCCCCGATCAACATTGAATCTGAAGCCGAAGGGCTACTCTTTGAGCTTACTTGATCGGTGAACTCTGTAGTGCAAGCCCCGGGGATTGATTATTGTTGTCTGCGGAATCGGAGCTCGATCGAGATTATCTTCGTCGTTCATGAAGATGTCAGAGATCAGCCGTAGTAGAATCGCATCGCTGCCTCGATGATCTCTTCCAGTTAGCGTTGTGTTCAAGCCACTGGCCGGCCTTTCCTTGTGGAGATCGAAGGCGATATGCACGATTAGCATCAAATTTGAGCTGGTGCCGCAGTAGAGCTCTCGGGCGTGCTTATCTACGCATCATCTAGGTACGAAGGTGAATATTCAGCGAATTTCGTTTCGGAATCCAGCTGAGGAGAGGGTTCAATCCGTGTCTCGATCTGAGATCTTCCAGTCTGCACTCATACCCCGATACGATCACTTTCTCTGTGAAACTCGACGGACAGAGACCATGCGACGACAACCATCGCGATCGTTCCCCAGTTCCGTCGGGGCCTCGTTCCTCCGTCCGATCTGATCTATCGCAAGTCAGAAGTAGACTTTGCAAGGCAAGCTCCGTCGGGGTACCTCGTCTGGGTGGACCTGGATGGAACGACCGCTCACTCCCGCATAAAAGACCGTTTGCCAGGTTTTGACCGAGCCTTTGGAATCTCTCATTTCGATGGGATCTGCCATAGCAGACCCGATGATGGACTTTCCGATATAACATGCCTCGATCTTATCTCCTTCCATGCCACCCAAGTTGGTTATACTATCTGAGTACTATTACCGCGTGTTGGATAGTCGGAAGCGACAGCCGACTGATACATTCGGAAGATTCCTCGCACTTTTACGCGTTTTGACAAGGGCTCCAGCGATACCTATATCCCCCAATACTCGCACTCCATTCCGTCGCAGAGCCCAGCTCCAGATACGAAGGGCCTCGAATAGAAGAGACAGTTTCGGTCGGTCCCTTGAAGTCCGTCATGATGACATTACACTGTAATATTCATGCATATTCGTGGATATATAGCCCGTCGTGAAAAAGTTGAGCTCAGAGCTTCAATCGCTGGAGCGTTCCAACGGCCCGACTGTAAAAGTCTCCACGAGCTCGAGACGCGCGCGAACGGATCTTCCGACAAGGACATGAGACTTCATTGTCAGCTGAAATTCTTTCAGCTAATAACCCCCGACCCCGGTATCGGGAGCCCCGAGGGTCGGTGGATATAACTTACCGTCAATCTCTTATCTGTCGAGGAGATGGAATATAGATGGAGGAGGCGGCGACGTCGACGCCTTTCTTCGGCCCGGAACAGGTTTTCCTCTGGGGTGAAAAGCTCGGTGAGCTCACGTGGAGCACGCGAAGAGGAGATCCCACATCCAGGGCGAGACACAGAAATCTCCCCGGTGATGCATATGGAAAAGCCCTTTTGTCGATAGGTCACTGAGAGGTTCTGGCGGTCTCATAGCTTTCACCCTTTTCAGTCCACCCCTTGAGCCCTCTCCAGGGACCCTCTCCCTTTGCCACGTGCTCGAGGCTCTGGGATCACGATGTTCGCCCGCACTCTAGTCTTGAGCCTGCCGGCATACTACGAAGCGCGTTCTCGATGTGGAAAAGTGGACGAGTGGAATTGTGAATTTTGTCTCAGGTGATAATGTGTACAGGGAGCCTATTGATTACTGTCCAGTGCCCAGACAAATCCCTTCGTCAATGACTCTATCCTATACAATAAATTTCTCCGGATCATCACTGCCACTAGCCAAAGGTTAGAGTGCTTGTTGATGGTGGATTTTCGACAGCTCCGGCAGAATGAGATCAGCTCGAATGCTCGATCTCCGGCGACTCCGGGGTTTTCCCTCGACTGTGTTTCGTCTTCGACAAGCGCGGTTCGGAAAATTCGCTGCTCTTCAAGCTTGTGGGTGACTACCTCTTCCGAGGAGCGCTCCCACAGAGTGTCAGCTCTGCTCTCGTTCGGTTCGAAGATGGATTCCTCCGAAAAAGTGCCGGGGAGAATGGCACGGGCGTTTCGACCAATCATATCGCGCGTTTGCCTTCCGAATCACTTCTATCCGGATCCCTTGAGCCTTCCGGAGGTTTTGCTCCGGACCCTAGCTCGGGCGGCCCGTTCTTATCAGTCGCGCCTGACCCGTCTGCGTGGACCGAATGCATATCTGGTGACATATTGTTTGCCCGCAGCAGCCTCAATACCGCTCCATTGTTACAAAACTGAGCGTAGAGATCGACTCGGTCCCTTCCGAAAACATCTTTCCCGACATCCCGCGAATATGTTGGCGATTCGAGCGATTCACGCGACTTTGACCGCGATCGTCCGCGATTGAAGTCGTTTTTCCGCGGAAAATTTCATTTCTGGGAGCGACTTTTTGACTTAGGACTCGAGAGACGAGTTGACCGCGACTATTCGTTCGTTCGGAATTCTTACGTCCGCCGCTCTTGTCAAGAACGCTCAGAGACTCGAAGGCGTCGGAAACATCGATGACTGTTCCCTTCAATCTTCACAAAGTCTGGGCTGACAACAAATAGCGGGAAAAGGTCGTGTTCTCCGCAACTGGAGATCTATCCATTGATTACTATTCATCATTAATTATCGGCGGCGCCGCACTCCTGTTGCGAGGAAGCAAACGAGCAACGAAGAGCAGAGTGTCGATACTCAACCTTCAAGACGTGGCGAGACATCGATTCCACACCACCAAACTCCTTGATGATATAATGATTCAGACGGGAATTCTGTACTGTGATGGTCATAATCCAACGGCATGGACCCGCTTTGCGTCTTGTCCTGGAATCTGATCGCGGCGTATAAAGGCGCTGTCTTCACAAGATTTCGGCTGCTTTTACAAGGCTCTGAAATGAGCGTCGATGGTCGGAGATCCTCTTCCCGATCGTCGATAACGAGCCAGCTCGAACAGGGGAGCGCATATTTTCCGAGCTTCGGGATTCGTTCAGCTAGGTCGTGAGCGTCAACGTACCAGCGGGGTTTCCCTAGTCCATGGACACGGGGTGGCGGTCAACCCAACCAGTCGGAGACGTTCGCTCGGTAGGCCACTCAAGGTTCATGTTCGCAGACTACAATCTCTCCTACAGCATCGACGATGAACCACTCGTGTCGGAAGCCTCTCTGTATGTTGAGCCGAGTTCGATCGTCACTAATCCTCTAATGGCGAAGTCTGATCAACTCGTCGGGGGCAGCAGAAGCGAATCCCGAGAGCCCGTGCTGACCCGGGAGATCCTCCGTGCTAGCCTCGGTGTCAACGTTTGCGGCGGCTTTTGGGGTAGCGCTTGCGGCAGCGTTTGCGGTAGCGTTTGCGGTAGCAAATCGTCGTCACGCACATAAGCAGAAAAAAATTCCCGAACACGTGATCTGTCTTCATTTGATCACAACAGGAGCAGCAGCAGCAGCAACAACGGAGCCTACTACAAGTGCTTCTCCCGATGCCAAGTATAAAGTGCATGGGAGGCACGGAGGGAGGAGAGGACGGTAATAAATATCGCGCGCGCGACATTATAATGCAATGCAAGCGAGATGACAAGCCCATATTTCATGGACGGACGAACAAACCAACCAACGGAAGAATCTACCAAGAAGGAAACCCAACGCTCGAGAATCGTCTCGCTCTGCTGTAACATAAAGCTCAGAGCGGGATCAAGGGGTGGCCTGGACTCGCCGGGCCAAAGCTCGCGCTATAGGGAACGAATTATAAGGAGTTCCTTTCTTGAGAGTTTTTTACCCCTGGTCCCCCGCCCTTTTGTCCTGGCTGGCTGGCGGGCGGACGCAAGGCGCGCGAGTCAGCTAGCCAGCCTAGGGCCGAGCGGGTTCGGCTGACTTACATGAATAAATAAGATGAAGTGCTGCCTTTTGAGGATGGTGTTGGCGATGAACGCGGCTACTGGTGCTGTTGGTTCTGGGGTGATGATGATGATGGCGATGGGGGACTCTCGGACGTCATCCAGCCGATCCATCAGACGTAATGATGACACGCCGGAAGTTTTTTCCCGCCTGGGCGCCAAAAGTCACGCCGATCGTAGAATTCTCCACTCCAGATTATCATGGCAGCGTTTTCGTCGGCTACGCTTTCGATCTGAGCGGTCTGCTCATTCAGTTCTTAGAATTACTGTCCTGGAATGCACACATCACTTCCCGCCGCGGAGGTTCCTCAATTTTGAGGAGCTCCGTTTCCAAATTTGAATCCCTGAATCCTCAGATAGTTTGTTGCGACCCACTCCGGGACGAGGTCGCGAGTTTCGTGCCCGGCACTTGAGTGGAGGCGCTTGAAAAGAGTTCATTCCGAGTCCTTGTCTCTGTCCGAGGCGTCTCCGATTCTACGCCTCCTCGAGGAGGGGAGGCATAAAAACGAGAGACTGAGGAGGAATGTGGTCGTCCATTCGGAAAGTCTGCTTGTTGAATTCGTCTCTGCGAGTGTGTGTCACTGCGAGAGAAGAGATATCAATTGCCGAGGCAGATTTCGTCGGTCGGGCGGCGACCGACGTTGGTCTGCTCCGGCTTGTCGGATGGTCGACCGAGCGCTCGACTGGATTGTGGACAAAGGCCTGTGGTTGGCTTGTAATGGAAAACCGCCTCGGTCCGGCGTGACTCGCCGGCGCTGTCTCGGCCGCCTCGTTGCAGAGCGTCCTCCCCCTTTCGATCTTCGGACCTACCGACGGATGACCAAACGACAGCGGGTGAGGTTAATGGTGACGGTCGGTGACGTATCATGATCTTCGCGGGCCGTGGGATCCACAAGGCGAGGAACGTCGTCATCTCTACCTCGCAGAGAGAGGAAAAGTCCAAGAGAGACGGCAGAGGAATGTCCAAATGTATCCGTTGTGACGTCACCGCTTCCTCCCCATCGATAATTTCATCATTCCACATGGGGAGAACCCGATATGCGGATTCGACCCCGTTCGCAGTCGACTCTTCGAGGGGTTGCTCAGATATCCCGAGAAAATGTCATGGTGCTCGCGCAGCGTTCGGGAGAAGAAGCCCTCGTCCGCCTCTTGACGCTCGTCACCTTGGGTCTGGGGATACTCAGCTCCGCTTTGTCTTCCCGTGGCGAGAGGATTTCCATTGCGGACGAGTTCCTCAAATTAATTCCGCTAAAAGTGAGACAGCGGTCCGCTGTTTACCGAACCTGATATGAGCCTCATGGCCATCGCAAACCATGACTGGCCTTTGTTGAATTTCGACCGATATGGAGGTTCTGATCGCGCATAACCATGCCGTCGACCAGAAATTGAAGCTCCCGGTATTTTCATCGTTTCCTGTCCCGGAAATTCCGGTTCCGTCAACATCTCATCGCGCGAGCCTCCTAGAACAACTGATAAGCCGATTCTCGCACGGAGTCCCTCGCTGGCCACACTGCGACTTCGGCTCCGAAACTTCGACTGCATGGCGCGAGTATCCGGCCCGACGCATATGAGTCACGAGTAAGTCCCTGATTTCCAGGGATAGCGTCGCGCCAGATTCCGATAGGATCTTACTCCGTCACCTTCTCCCCGTCCCTCAGTGTCCGATGCTTGGGGATGTACTCTGCGATTCAATGCTTTCACTGACTGTTCGGGCGGAACATCGGCCAATGGAAGACAGCTGATAAAAACGGTGACATCCGAGGCCAGCGGTGGGAGTCTCAACGGAGGAAGCCCACTGAGTGAGATCAGATGGGGTCTAATTTTTTTGGGGACTTGATGCGGGAGTTTGACCCGTAGAATACCCGAAGGAAAAGAGAGTAAACGAAGGACGAGGAACAACAGCGAGGTGCCTCGGGAGGTCCCTTATTCTCCAGAAAACCGGCACGGCAGCCTCAACTACAGTGTGAAATCGTATGCAGCTCGCCTGAGAACCCGTCTAGAGATCTCTCATCCTTGTAGCTGAGATATTCCCCGGGATCGTCGATTGCTCAGTCGGCAATCTACCCGGAGATTTAGCGAAGTCAACCCCGAATTTCCATCACCCTCAGCAATCTCGGAAGAATAGGTTGACTACATGGATAAAAAAATTCACTTGACCCTATTCCTGATTGATGGATCCCTTCAACCTGCGGGAGGTTATATGATTCATTCGCGGAGATGACCTTCCGCTGATTGAGCGTCCCTGGGGGATCTTCCGATACCTCGAAGAAGCTGCGGAATGCGGAAGGTTCTCCCCACGCCCAACCCGGGAGTCTCCGTCGTAAATACAGTGACCTAGTTCATTTTCCCGGTGCTCTGATGAGCATCAATGAAAGCCGAAAAAAATGGAAGAGCGAGCAGAGGCCGCTTCGATCCCATACTCAGAGGAATTCACCGAGACCTTTCTAGACGGCACCATTCCTTCAATTTTCGATATTCATTCACCGTGGGTAGTACGATGCTGACAAGTAACGGCGAGTATCCCCGGAAGAAGTCCTCCGTCAAACCTTGACCTTTGGAACAGCGAAAGTTTTAGGAGAGTGGTCCCCGAAGTCCTCCGAGCCGTGTAACCTTGTGGAGCCCCTGTGTATTCTTAGCATTCGATCCTCTATAGACCTTGGGAGACCCGAAACCGCCATGGGCCTCCGTGGTCCATATGGACCAGTTTGAGAGGAATGACAGGGAGCGGTGCCACGGTGGTTCACTTTTCGCCGGGGCCGGTTCACAAGCGCCAGCATTCTCTGCCCGATGGAAGTACGCGCTCTTTGTTTGCATGTCACGAAACCTATCGATGAGGACTAATTGTTAGTTCGAGCCTCCTCTGAGCATCATGCGAGGGTAGTCGCACGTCAGATGAAGCTCCTCTACGGTGCGACTTCTCCACGCGAATTCCCCTCCCAACTAGGGAATATCCGTGACCGAAGGGGAAATATGATGCCGAGCTCGGAACGCCTCTGAACGATAAATCTGGAGTCCTGGCGCCGTTTACTCTGTGCTGATCACGCGCGCAAAATGGAGGGACAATTTAATCACCAAAGGGTCATACTGTGTACCACGAACAGCTTCTAAAAAGCCTGTGAATGAGTTCCGTGATGGCCGTGCGATCCACCATATACGTTTCCAAGCGGCTTTCTGACCTGAAATAAGTTTCTCGAATCTCTTTTTGAAGCCTGAGTCCTTGTTCATCAAGTCAGGAGGCACAGAAAACATTATATTCTCCACGAGCTGAACTCCTCATGCGGGATATCTGAGTTTGCAAACCGAACAAGAGTTCTCGACTTTAGGACCAGCGATCTTTTTCTCACCGTACGGTATCAGTGGCGCCGCCTGAGACGGTATGCAAGCTCAGCCTGAGCCGTCGAAGGGCTCGCATGGATATATATGTTGTATGTACGCAGAATGATCGAACCCTAAGACAAACGATCGCGATATCATATTACGTAGCATATTGGGGACTTGGGTCACAGAGGTTATGCGAGAGCCCCGAGAACTCCGGACAGCTGCCGTCAACCCTCTCGGCTACCCGTAGACCGGACATGGCCCCTCCGAGATGGTCCTCGGTCGCCTGGAGAGAGGCTGGTACACCATATGATTTCCTTCATGGACGTGATCCCCTACTCCCCATACGTGATGTCGTGTTGACGTGATGAAGTATTTGGCTGCTCCGCACTTGCGCAAGAGTCATCTGAAGGCTCATTGTGGATTACCCGCAATCTTCCTATCTGCACCTGGTTCGCAAGCAATCTCCTGTATGTCTCGGCTGCGCGCCGTATTTCGGGAAATGTGAGGACATGGGGCGTCATCAAGATACCATACCATAAGAAATAGCCGCCGGCTCTACACTGATCGTGACTCCGGGGGAAAGAGGGGTAAATACTGCGGAGCGGTGGAATACTTTTTCCGGATAAGAAACTCGCAATTTCGCAACACTCCTTGATGCGAGATCCGGAGATGCTTGAGTATCGCCGAATCGATTTTCAATAATAACAAGTCAATCGCAGTTCCACGGAACTCCAGTCGCATGGGGGAGTGTCTCGCTTCCACGAACACTGTAGCGAGTGTCCTGATGGCGGATCGCGGTTTTTCTCCGATCTCGATGGGGGGCCCAAAGGTGAGGGCGAGACGACAGCTCGCTATTTATGTTCTGGGAAGGGAGTCGAGGTGGTTCTGATTTTCGGTTCACGCGACTTTCGACCCATGACGTTCCGCGCGCGGAATCATGAATTCGGGGATCGCTTTCAAGTCACAAACTGCAACGACTCCAGAGGAAGGAAAGAGGTCACTCTTGAACACGTTCCCATTGCAGGCTCCAGAGGCGTGGGACGCGAGTTTAATGCCCTCCAGTGATGACGGATGCGGACGAGAGATACACAATAGTCCTGAATACATGCATACCCACGGAGCTGACGCGCCGTAGTTACAATGCGAGCCCTTATTTGTTTTTGGCAGACTCACGATAGTCGGGCAAGGATTTGGGGGTTGCGGGGGAGTTTTGTTTCCCTTCTTACAACATTTCGAGCATCGTTCCTGACGATTTGCTGAGGTATCTTCCTTCGGTGGCTCCGAGCTCAGTCAGGCATTCACTGTCCTTCCATCGAGGACTCCATCTCAGACCTCCGAAGGATTGATCAAGAGCGAGAAGACCCTTTCCGACATCCCGCCTGTAACAGAGAGTTTTCGTAGGATCTGTCGGGAAGTGCTCCATGATCATTTGCTTATACGTTTTCTATCTCCAGGAGCTTATCATCTGTGGCAAAATCAAGGCTTCAATGCAGAGCACCTCAGAGCTGATTCGCCGCGCGGAGGCCAGTTTTAATTTATTTCTCATACGATTTCGTCGGATCGCGTTTCTTTGTAGCCGTGTTACGCGCCATGCGATAAGAGTATTCGTAGATAGGATGGTATTTAGTCGCGGAATGAATCGATAATCCCAGGAGAGCTTCCTTTGGTACGGAGCTCGTCGAAAGGAATCGATACTAGTCCCGTCAATCCCGAGTGAAAAATGTTCAATATCGTGGCATGTCTCCGCCTATGAGGCATGTTTCCGCTTCCACGTGGGATAATGACGACTCGGCTGCTTAAAACGACGCGACGACGGGAAACCGATTCCTGGCATTTCGAGTCGAACCTTAGGAATCCGGGTAGACATGGAACTTACGGTCGATACGGGCGTCCTCAGAAATGAGTGATTCCGATCGGCTCAATGCCTGCGGGAGCAAACGAATGGAACAGTGTGTCCCCGAATGAAAGAATCCTCGTCCATTTGAGACCTCGATGATGCGAGCGCCTGAACAAGCAGGAAAAAGGTTCATGTGGATCCGGTTCGCCCCTGACCCGGTCAAACATTCGAGTTTGTCATCGGATGCTCCTGGGCATTCATGAGCGAAGGATGGTCGGTTGTGGTCGGTCGTTGCTGGAGCATGTTTGAAATTCTTTCCTTGTGACCTCATTGGCGCTGACCCCCCGAGCAAAACCCGTTTGTCGGAATTCCTCGAGTATGTCGCACCTCGATCGGAGAAGCGGCTCGTCGACATGTTTATTGAGAACACTATCTTCGCGAAAGCCTGATGGACGTGTGCTCCAGTGTCGAACGGCCTCCGGGCTCTCTCTCTCGGGAGACATTCGGTAGAATCAGCCACATCATCAAACTTTCAGCTATCTCGCTGCTTTCGTCGAGTTCGGGGTCTTTCTTGAGCCCGCCCGGGGCTCAGGTCCGGACGCCTGGGCGGGTATGTCGACCCAGGGCGACAAGCATAGATGCGCACATCGCGGAGAGAAAAGTGACACTTTACCGCATGGAGGAATGACAAACAGCAATCAGGTGACCCTCGTTGAGCCGTAGGCAAGCCGGAACCGACTCTGAGTCAGCGGGTTTCCGACTGACTACTCGTGGCGAATGGGTTGCGAATGAAACTGTTCAAAAATGAGTAGACCTGAGCTAAAACAAACGTAGGCCAACGATATCCTGGAAACGGTCTCTTCGAGCCTTCACCGACACTACCAGAGCTCGAACGACCACAAGCGGCTTTAGCCGTGGAGGGGTCCATGATGGATGATGAAGCTGAGTGCTCACAGGATAGCCCCCGGAATCTTAATTGAAGGAATGTCTAAAGCTCATCCTGGGTCTTTGTCTCCCACAGATGTTCTTCCTGAAAAATCAGCGACGAATCAAGTCCCCGAGGTACACGAACGGCCTCCTGGACGGAGTGCCTCTCCCCAAGCCCAGAATTCACATCAAGAAGAGGAGCGAATCGAAAGATTCGTCTGCCGGCTCTTCCAGTGGGGACTCCGTTCCGAGACCGCTCAGCGCACCAGCAGGTCTGAATTTGATGGTTCCTCAGGATTTGGGATTCGAGGAACAATACGCCCGGCTCCTGTGCCATCATCAGGACTACTATCATAGGTGAGATATTTCGCGAGCTCTGGGAGTTGAGCTATCAGATCTTCGTCTACTCCAGTAGCGTTTCGTTATGACTTATGACTCAGATGATATCATTTACTGTTTACTGGAATGACGAATTACTCAAGAAGGGTCATCCGCGCTCTCCACGAGGAGACATTCCGCGGGTACATGCAAGTCTTGCACATTATTAATGAATCCGGACTCCGAAAAAAATTGAATTTGCCTCGTCATTTTATTCCTATGACTAATTATTGAGTTTGTCGACCATGGATATGAGTTGATCATCGTCTTTCAATCCAATGACTTTGTCGACAACTTTCCCTCCTTTGAATGTTACTATGGCCGGCACGGCATCAATCGAGTACTCCATCGCTATCTCCACGTTGTCGTCGATGTCGACTCTGGCGAAGTGCATCGTATCCATGCGGGTATCCATGATCTTCTCTAGTCTGGGAGTGAGCATCTTGCACGGTCCACACCAACTGCAACACAAGTTCGGCTTTGGGCGACGCTCTCACTATCGACACAACATTGTCAGCTATATACCGTCGTGTCCGACCACGGAGTGCTCCGTCCGAGGGCAAAGCTCGGCTCGAGGTCGGAATCATCGGGACGAAAAAAGCCTCTTAGGGAACGATGCGACGGCGTTCGAACACCGTCGGAAAAGTCTCTCAGAAAGAGGTTACTCCGTCCGAATGTGAGGTTGAATTTAATTCGCTGTAGATGTGGCCCGCCCGGCTGCGACCGCAAGTCGACGGAAGACGACGGCGGGAGCTTGGAGCTCCAGGACGGATTCATATGCTAGATAAGCTATTGAACGAGCTCTTGTTCGTGCTCTCCAGCTCGCGGAAGCCCACTAACCTTGCTTTGAAGTTGACAACAACTGGTCTATCGCTCGCGATGACTTTTTCTTTGAAGTCTTTCTCGTCTTGGATACTGAACATCTCCTGTCGGCATGCTGACAGCGTGATGTTCCGCCTGGAATTCGCGCAAATAAGACGAGTCGCGCGAGAGCTCAGACAGCGCAGAGATGTCGCCATTTTGTTGTGTTCTTGAACGTGCGCGAAGCAGACGACACCGTCGTGTTGCTGTTGACAGCTGGATAGAATACTGGGAAGCGGAGAGAATGAGGCGGCGCGCGACAATCGCTAAAGTTACGGATCCGATCTTTTCCAGATGCGATATATGAGATTCGATTGAGTCTTTTCGCCAAATACTAGCAGACTTAATGTCACTTCGCCTTCTCAGGGGGAATTTATGCTGGGTGAATGTTCTCAATTTGAGCGCAGGTTCCTTCTCAAGTTTTCGTCTAGATTTCGCGAAATATATAATACTACCAAGAGGCCGAGACCAGAAAGATTTCCCAATCGACAGGGAGGTAGCGCCAAGCTCATGTGGAGAGTCAGGTAGAGGGACTGAAGCTCTGCGGTCGTTTTCAGATTGCAGCATCGGAAAGAGAAAGCGAATAAAGTCGCTACCATACGTCAACATTACTACCCGGAAGGAGGATGGGGATGGGTCGTTGTATGCTGCGGATTGGCGGTCCACATACTCATCGAGGGAGTTGCATTCGCCTTCGGCCAGCTTCTAGCTCCAGCGAAACACAAGTGGAAAAACACTCCGGATCTCCATATTGGTGAGAGCGATTCCTTCCCTATTCTTCTAGCTTCTCGTTCCTGGCTTGCATCGTCGTCCGTATTCCGTATCGATAGCGATTCCGCTGTCCGAAAAAAAGACCCAGCGAGATATACATGAACATATTGTGTAGCCTTCCGAAGGGAGAAAAACATGACTACAGCGGTTACGCTCAATCTACAGCTCCGAGATGAAACACGATTCAACTGTTCCAAGATCAGGCGTGATGCCGCGCTGATACACATGCCTACCTCGAGAAAGAACGGAAAACATCTGGGGTTCCTCGTCCCGATACACGCGAGCAGCCATGGGACGAGACTGGCAGCCGATCTGCCTACACCAGGCATCTGACATTCAGTGAATTCGGTGGTGCCCGCTATAGTTCCATTCGGCCAGTTGATATTGGTTTCTGCCAATGCACGATCGTTAATCAAACGAATTTCTGGGTGTCAATCCTTCCAAATCGTCCGGCCCGACACGCGCGGGTGGTGTCGGCGGTATCCGTGGGTATACGGAGATATTCGATAGCGATGGGCGCCAATAGCTTCCTGATGTTGGGTTTCCCCATCTCGCGATTAACATTCGGGCGTTGGGACTCTTCCATTGTGTGTATCAGAGGAATTTTAAGGCTATCTGCGTTCCTGCTTGCCCTGAGGCAAACTCCGTAGGGGAGAGTGTTTGTCCTGTAATCCTAAACAAGAATCACGACATTCTATGATCGTCCGCTCGCGGAGTATCGTGACATTAATCATCGTAGGTATTCTTCGTCATGGGAAATGAATGCCCTTTTCGCGAATTCGATTCGGCTACCGTCTGCTTGAACGATAACTTGGGTTCTGGCCAAAGGAGGTTATCTGAGTTCAGGACAATCCTACATCAGGTCGAATAGGAGAACGGGAGTATCTATTATCCCATTCCACTGCATTGCTTTTGAACATCCGAGTCGCTCGGAGCTCTATTTCTTATCGCTGCTTCGTGAGTACTCACGGCTCGCAGAGGGAATAGGTATGTACTTTATTGGTCGAAGCTCCGTGGATCCGTAATTTTGCAAGCACTTACTTCATGAGTTAACCCCGTGAGCCTTCATAGGCCCCGCTGCTCCCACATCATCTGTAGCCGAATGTCTTCCCCATCCTATACTATGTAGCATCCTAGCAGCTGACCAAGCGTTGTTGTCGCGCGGTTCGTCCTCCGGTCGCCATGGAGACCGCCAGGCACGTTCGTCGAGACTTCGCAGTCGCGATAGTTGTCGCGGTTTTCAGGAAGCTCTTGTTTGTCGAATCCCCACTGCGCGCGATGTCGGCCAAATTCAATCTGAGGCCATCGCTTGACTTGCGCTTCAAACCGGACGAAGCCAAATCACTCATGAAAGAAGTGGTCAACCCTCTGTTGGACACAGTCGAGGTCTACGACGGCTCTGCGGTGTCCAAACTCGCGCAGCGCATATCCGAGGACGTGGTTGGTCAACTCAAGCTCAGAACGGACCGGCTCAAAGAAGAAGAGGCTCTACGACCAACGACAGCCGCGAGTCTGAGGAGTGTGACAGATTCAGGTATAGGGATTTTTGTCTTTCGCTCGGGTGTTGCCTCGAACTCTCAACAATTGTAACAACAACTGACAAAATTGTAACAGACCCGTGTTCTGAAACGAGCTTCCGAATGCAGGTGGAGGTCAGTACAAATTCATCTGTCACACGGTACTCGTGGAAAATAGAGGAGCAGGTATCAGAGTCGCTTACGGCCAGCAGTGGGACGTGGACTCGGATGGAGCGGCGTCTTACTTCTATTCAACCGGCGCACTCCAATGCGTCTGTACTGTTCTTGCTCTGTTTTATTACTGAGCTGAGAACGAATGGACGGCTGATAACCCTCAATGAGGGACTCATTCGCGGACGATCGCAACGCACAAACAATATCTCACCGAACTCGGGACGGTTAGGCGAACCACTTGTCGAATTGTCCGACATAGGTGATCGTAAGCCACAGAGGAGAACAAAGAATGGGAGTCTCAAACAAAGGAGAACTTTCCGTGTAATTATTGAGTCGGGCACGGGATAGATTCCCAATATTCAGAATCTCGAAACTACCTACATATGTACTTCAACGCCCCAGGGCCAGACATGGCCTATTTTCGCTGTTCCACTGCCGAGGGGAGCATCTCTCCGAGTTCCCTCACGTGCTCATTCCTGATCCATGAGCGGAGTCATAGTTGGTGGATATCAAGGTCTTCGCGGAGGTCTTTCGGAGTAGCACACTAGGATGATCCTCGTTCCGGAAAGCCTGCGGATGAGCGAATCCTTCTGTGTACTCGAGCTGCTACTCCTTGGACAATGCGATGAGGGGGGGTATCCGAAATTGCCAAGACTCTAAGACAGACCTGAGGGCTCCGACTGTTCGAAATCGGAACTCTGCTTCATCGCGCAACTCGGCCTAGCTCGAAATCAATCGTTGTATCTCGGAGTCTGGACCTCTAAGGGACTCCGAATTCCGCATCGTACAAAGAAGCAGCTCCCGAGGTACGGGCCCTGCTCTCACTCAGAATCGACGGAGGGAAACGCGGAATGAGAGTTGATTCGACCTCGGAGGGACACTCAGGGAAGTTCGGTGCTTTCTGAATTATTCTCATCGATTGGCATGAAGCCTACGAGCCCAGACGGTTGGAGTTTCATTTGACTGTGTCCCTCAGCTCGCTTTATTCGAAGACGATCACGCGACGTGTACGGCAGATTCTGTCGCAACAGAGGGGACTAACCGTTCCGTCTCATTAGGCTCCATCTATGTATTGTGGTCCCTCCGTACAAGATGTTGGCCGAGCATCTATCGAGCATTCATTCATCTATTTCAGGATACGTATTTTGTTTTTCCGGCCTCCCTTCATTTGTTCGTTCTGTCCGGTCAACCGTCTCCTGGTCAGCGCGGCCGACCGTCAAGACAGCGTGAGACTTCACAAAAGTGGGCACACCCTCTTCATTGATGTCGTTTGCAGTTCGGCATTCTCCCGGGTCATTGTGGGAAGCTTTGAACGCAGCGTCTCAACGAGGTCACTCCTCCTATTATATGCTCCGTTTGTAATTAGAGAAAAGAGATGAGGATCGTGCCCACGAAGGTCTGGCGTGCCTTCCGGAGAGAGGGGTTGGGAGTTGGGATCTTTCTAAGCCAATCCCGTACTTACCCATGGCGGCCCTTGAACTTTCGGATGCCTGTCTGTCGTCTTGATGTCCCCGTTCATGACGGACCACCTCGACTTTCTCTTCCTACTTTCATCCGAACTCGACAATCTAGACAACAGGTATCGCTGGCTCTCCGGGAGGCTAATAAAATACTGGAGCCCGGTTGACCCTCTGCTCTTCGAATTCGGCAAGGTCCCGGTTTTCGCGAGATTCACGATACTTTGAACGGGCGTGACATGCTGAGCTTGACCATGGCGCTCTCGAGCCGCTAGAATTCATACAATTCTGAACTGTTTCCCCATTTTCTTCGTCTTACCACATCATACCGTCTAATATTAGGGTCGACCAGTACCATCACGTCGAGGAAGCCGCAAGTGACGAATTCTATTTTTTCAATCCGAGAGAGTGAACGCACCTAGGGGAGGTCGAATCTTCCTGCGAATCTTTTGCGTGACAGCTTCAGTCCCGTGACCTCTGGAATCTGCAGGGGGAATTTCTTCGGAGCGCAGTGAGATTCGGGGGAAAAACACTAGAGACAAACAACTCTACCGCGGCGTATAAGCACGCCCCGGACCAGTATCGTCCTTTGTTCGAAGAAGGACGACATAGAATGCTTTGTTTCGAGAACAAAGGTGTGTCCTCCGAAAGGCCCAAAGCGAGAAATAGGTAGCGCTCAGATGGGCTCGACTAGCCCCAGCGAGCCTGGTCCGTATTTGCCAATTCTTCCATTGCGCTCAGCCGTATCTTCCTCGTGTCCTGGTCTGTCGCACTCTCCCCCCCCCCCTGCCTTATTGGACTACAAATGAAAGCGCTCCGTAAGTCGATTGCCACGGTAGGCCATGTAAATATCGGACCCATTACAGCCGAGCGTGTCTTCGAATAGATCTGTATGTCCTGGCAAGCGATGACTGACTGACTGAGACGATATAGAAATAACGGCACCGGAAAAACGAGCGAAGATCGTCAAGGACTCCTCATCGGGTTTACTGGAGCTCGTATCCCCGACTAGTAGACTCGTCAGAAACGCACAAAAAAGAGAAAATCATGGCTTCTCATTTTTCATCGCAGAAGAAACGCTCGATCTCTCCGGTCCAATCCAAAAACGTTGTTCTGATTCGATCTCAATCGTTTCCATTTCATTCCTTTCGTTTCCAATTCGTCGGGATGGAAGTCCCGCCAGCCGGCGACATTCGCGGAGAACCTAAAAATGAGGAGAGTCACCCCAACCCCCAATTACAGCGACCGAGACGAGTGAAGACGGAGCAAGACGTACAGCGTTTCGCGACAGTTCTGTTTGCTGCGGGTTTGCCCGGAGTCGTATACGCGCACGACACGATCCTTATATTCAGCACCAGCTCACCGATATATCACCAGCGTAACCCAACGGAGCGGTAGCGAGATCGGCGATAAGGGAAAAAATATCTACGCGAGCGGACGGGTCAGCGACCTTATTAGCGTCGAAATCGACCAACTAAAATCTAAACACATCTTTCGGATCTGCTATTGTCTGCAGGGTGCGTGTGAGTTCCACAGAGTGTGTCGCGGAGTCCTTCTGGGAAGGCATCCGCGACTTGAAAAGAGCTCTTTCGCTCACTCACATCATCACTTGTCGAGGGCGAACACTTAGACACTGTTGGCATCGAAGGCTCTACGATCCAGAGCTTTGGAGCAAGACGTCGTCGATACTTGTTTCTTATTGAGAAAGACCGCGCGAGAACGAACGAACGATCGCTCACTCACTCGCCCAACTTGTGCGGCGGCGACGACGCTCGGAGTTGACTTTTTTTTCTTTTGCTTCCATCTTCGAAGAGAGGGAACTAGGAACTCGAGGCGAGCAAGATAGGCGCTGAAGCACACTCTCTTTTCGGAAGGAATAAACCAAGTCCGGCCTGTCCTTGTGTCTGTCCACTATTCCTTGCTGGTCTGCTTCCTTCCGTCCGGAGTTGAGGACGCCGTCTCTGCCTCGGGAAGCCCTGGAACGTCCATGTTGCGTCTCGTGTATTCTGTTTGGTGATTGCGATCCTGTTTATTATACGTCTGTCCAATGTTTATTGTGGCAGAATACGGTTGTTGTCGATTGAGCTGACTGCGCAAAACGTCACCGAGGATGACTTAGAGGATCGAATGATTTCGACGTACGTTCTGGGAGACGCAAGTGGATGCCCGTCGGGAATCTTCAGCATTTCGAAATCGAACTAGGTAATCAGGAGAAGGACGAGAGACAAGCAATCAAGCTAGAAGTTCTCCACGCGAGGAATCGAGATTGTTGCCCCCGCATGAGCGGAATCACAGCGCTCAGAAGGACACTTGGAGAAATCTCCCGATAGAGCACTTCAATTTCATCGAGACAAGGGTCCATAAAGGCAAACGAATTTGATTTGCAAGATACTTGGGCGGCTATTCAGAAATGCAACGAAAAAACACATAAAACATTTTGAGTTTTTATGGACGACCTATCCAACGACGGCGGACACAGAAAACTTCTCGGGTCATCGCAAGCGGCGAGTCACCCCGGGTCCAAAAATCCTAACGACAGAGGAATCTTGTTAGAAAAAAAAGCAATCGAGGGAGCTTGATCCTAATGTCACTTATTGAGCTCGCGCTACTCGTACTCTGCAAACTACTCTACGACGACTAGACCACGAACTCTGATGGCAACCTCATCAGTAGCTCCGAGGCGCAACTTCGTTGAGGGCGCTTTGCTGGGAGGCTATAGTTGTCCGACACAGAAAGAGCGTAGTGACTCCGTACCGCGTCTGAAAAAACCGGAACGGCTCGGATATAATCCTCCTCTCGCCATAATTCCGGAAGGAATGAATGTCCGCTGAGTATCGCGGAAGGACTCACGTCCTCCTTTGGGGGGGCATTTCATACTGACCGTGAGCTCACGTGTAACCGCCTGGCTTCGATAATAATCATTCATGAATTATATTTCGTGAAAGAAATTCCTCTCCCCAGTATCGAAGATCTCATACTCGTTGTCGGCCCCGAGCTTTGGAGCTGTCAACTCTGTCCTCGTGGGGTACGAGAGCCGAGTTCCGCACCTGCCCCAAACCGAAAACACAACGTAAGATCAAAGGCACTCAATTCGTCATTTCGGTTGAGATTTGTTACGAAACTCCGCCAGATGCCGGTGACTTATCCCTTCAGGATTAGTTGAAGGGATTTCTGTTCCAAGGGCGCGATAGTCCTCCCCATATCCGATTTCGCATGCGCCATGGTGATGTGACGATGGCCTGAGAGTTCCCGACTCCCGACTGCGACTCTCGTGGCCGGCCGACAGATGTTCTTGAGAAATTAGGATCTTCCCTCAGAAAGCAAAGTTGAGGGTATGAACTCGAGAGTCAAGAATATGCAGTAGCGCCCACGCAAGTTCCACTACGCCGCTGCCGTCGTCGCAGTTGAAGAATCATAGATCACAACTCATCTCGAGTTTTGCCTCTGAATAGACCGTCTCAATTCAAATGGACGCCTGTACTCGGTGTTTCTCACTTCCGGGAGTATCCAAAGGGAGCGGTCGGCTCACGTATTTGAGCGCGTTATCTCGTAACTTGATTGCTTTCGTGTAGTGTAATGAGATAACAGACTTGTTTATATCCGCATCACCAGAAGTATTGCCGACGCTTTCCCTGAGACGCGTTTGCTGTTGGTCAGATCGGGTTTTCGGATATATTGCCTTTTGCCATCAATCAGCCAAGGATTCACCGATTTCGCAACGCCTGTTATCGAACCTCATGCAGGATAAGGGTACATTGATCCTGGTCATCAGAGGCGACAGGAGAAGCCCGGTCTACGAAAATTGAATCGAATGCGGGCCAGAGAACTTACCGGATGTGTTCTTTCGCATATTTGAGGAGGTTTCCGAGTTCATCTTCTGAATGCTGTCTTCTCACTCTGTCGCTCTCATCACATTTCATTATCTGTGACCCTATACGGAGCGGAGAGCTCCTTGACGCCTTGACGCCTCTCCCAGCAGGAGGGATCCAGTCCAAACCTAGAGTTCTGTGATGAGATCCTCCCTCAGGCACGCAGAAGGTGCGGCGCTTGGCCATTCATGAAGCGAGCCCCGCGAGTTTGCACTTCTAACCGGCCCATCTCTCGTCTGTAATTATCTAGATGTTGCACTGTAATTATAGCTATTCTTCGTCTTTTAATGGCTCAGTGACTCCTCGGACTATTTGCTGTCGAGTCGGATGACGAGGATGCCGTCCCGTGGACGCCATCGACTTCTCGGTCAATACATATTCGAATAGCAGTCGTACGTAATTTGTTCGCATTGATATCCTCCGCTGCCCTTCGGCACTTTCTCCGCAGTGAACGCGCCGATGGGCGAATACTTCCTCCGCTCCGGCGCGGCGATGACTTCGAGCGACAGAACGGGACGGGCACCGAGTTCGTTTCTGGGGGAATTATGGGCCGTTTGTCAATGCTTGGGCTGCTCTTGGACCAGTCGGTGAATATCATGAGAGCAATTATGCCGGTATATTCTCGCTACAGCGCCGTTATCTAGACTGCATTTGTTTCCAGATAATTCGTCCTAATTTGACAACAGACTCTTTATCGGATGCACTGACCGCAATGAAGACGGTAACAAATCACTGATTTCGATAAAAAGTTTCGCCTCATCGCGCTGCGTCATGATGAGCAGTAATCGTCTTAGTCAGCGCTCGATCCATGCTAGCGCACGCAGCGACACAAAACCGATCAAGCCGCAAAGTTTCCAGCATCCGTGACATTCCAGTCAGTGAGCTGCTCTGATTCGTCAATCTTCGATCATTGCCATGAGTTCGGAAAACATAGAACGAGCTGCGGAAGCCTCGTTCCGAGCGTGATTACATCAAGACGCTCTGTTCGTCGACCCGCAATCGACTCCCCATCCAATCGCGGACTCAGTGAGCGAGGACGAGATCATACAGACTGCCGCTGGAGTTCCTAACGACGTTTCGATTTCATTAGAAACTTCGATCTTGAACTTCTTATGGGGCATCTATCAATGTCGTCAAAGGACATTGTAGATGGACGACATATTCTTGACCCGAGGCTCATGACCCGCTCTCGGCTCCCTCCGCAGACTGTCTAACTGATGAAGGATTAATTCAAGGATTTGTCTTGAAGAAATTGGTTTCTGAGCTAGGGATTATTCCACGAAGTCCAGCATCGAGCCGAATGAATTGTTCTCGAATAGGAGCTGAGATCGGCGGGGTCCATGTGATGAGAATGAGCTCAACGAAATGCACGGCAACGGGTCGGGTTCGAACTGCAGGGCTGCTTTAAACGGCGCTTATACAGGCGAGAGGGAACCGTACGCCGGCTCGCTATATGGATGTCATGGTGAGTATATTGGTTTTCGCTCACATGCTTTTCCATTCCGATTTGGCTCGGCTCCCGTGTACTTCGAAGTCCAGGTTGAGCTGGAAGAGTGCTGTCGCCTGTCATGGCCTATATGATCCGATTTTATTTTCTTCTTCAACCACCACGGAGGGGGTTACCAAAGCATCGAATTATCGAAGCATCCCTCAGCGAGCGGGCGGATTCGAGACTCGAGGTTTTGCCGAACCCTAATGATTTATATCGGGCAGCGCAAGCCAGAGAATCAACACGTCGTCGGTGATCTGCAGGCATCACTCGTACTCTTGGCCTGTCGGCTCAGGGGCTATCGTACGGAAAAGAAGACTAATGCAACGAGGATGCATGCGGCTCAATCCAGGTGTGATCCGTACTTGGTTAATTTCCCGGGTTCATGAATTGGTTCCGGGACACTTGTTCCCGAAGCCGATATCTGTCACTAGCGAGCCCCCATCCCGTCAACCAACTACGGCATCCCTCCCCGTCCAGCCGATCCGTTCCCCTTGGGAATTGATTCACATAATGCGAAGTCACCGCGCAAAGACGGTAACCGCCGCTTCCTAGGTAATTCAATATACATTGAGTCGCTTCCTTCGAATGAGCGACCTGGAATGCAATACTTAGGCGAAAATACCTATAGAGTCGAGACAGTCTGTCAGTCGAGACAATCATCAACTCTTTAGGAAATTGCGGTGATGACAGACGAAGCCCCGAGCGTTCGGTTCGTCGGCGTGTAATGAAGCCGAGTGTTTTACCAGAGCGGCGTAGCTCGGGTCCCGCCTCCGGTAAGGAGGTAGGGCGGTACCAATCTGGTCTGAAGTAGCGGTTTGTTTTCCAATGGTGGTCTTCGGTTCTTGATATGGAGTGACAACCAAGAGTAGTGAGACGGAATACGCCGGATATCAGCTGATCTTGTGAAGGTTGACGTAGTGAGCAACGTATGTCATGAAAGAGGAGTTATGCCGCCATTCGAGCGGGGGCAGCAGCAGCCAAGGCACCGAAAGGAGTTTTCTCTCATCCCCGAATTCTCATGCCGTGGCGACACCCTCGACTTCAACGGACTCGACCGTTTTTCGGAGCAAGAGGTCGAAGAGTCTGGCTGGACCTGTCACGCGGACGAGCAGTTTACTCAGTTCTGGAGACGAAGATGATTATCGTCCCCCGCGCAAGTCGGCCGACCGAAGAGCGCGCAGGAACAGGTCCATGTCTGTGGTTGTGGGCCTTAATGGCAAAATATGGACGCAGGAAGGTACCGCGAAACCAGCCGAGGGTCAACACGCGAACGCTGTCGCCATGGACGAGGAGACGGTAGAGACAATAGCTCAAAATTATTATCCTGAAGGGGGTTGGGGTTGGGGTGTCACCGCGTGTGCGACTTGGGTGCATCACTTGCTTGTGGGTGGACACATCGGTTCCGTTGGTGTCATTGGATTCGCTGCAGTGCAGAATTTCAAAGCGGATACATTCGACTCAGGTACGTGACCCGTCTACACTCGGTAGAAGACAGGGGGAGTTCTTTTCGCAAGAATCACCGGTTTCAAGTACCGAGGCGCGTTTTGGGGCGATCTTGGCAAGGTATTCCTGGTTTAAAATATCAGTGGTCCTCTGCTCTTTCATTCTGCCACCCCATCTGAAGCAACGCGAGGTAGCTCAGCCATGCAAGTTCGGACGTGGTCACAGCAAAAAGCCTCCGAGTGGAAAACATGCTTTAATTGATCGCAGGTAGAAAGGATTCTGCTTATCTCCGATTCCATCGATCCTGTTACGAGCTGACTTCCATCGAGGGTACATTTGCATAAAAGCACAACTTTTCACTGAACGTATTCATACCTTTTCTGGAAATCGCGAAGATATTCAATCTCGTCGTGAGACGCGACCATTAATTTTGCCGGGAATTCACGTGTCGCCGGTGCCTTGGCTGACCAATGATTCACAAACGCGGAAAGCCTAGGAGCAATCTGGAATTCTCACGGATGAATCGATCCGGACGATGATCGCACTGCCTAGAGCTCGATGATCGAAAGAGATCTGATTCCTTCACTCATTCGATGGGAACGGGTCTTGTGCCGATCCTGGAACGAGTTTCGAGTTTGGGCAAATTAGTCAGGGATGGCAAGACATAGTTCGAATCTCAGAAAATGAGTGGGATTTCTTGCTGGAGAGCTTTGGGGATATTGGGAGCTCGAGTGGATTTCGTGTGGTTCGGTGGAGCAGCTCCGATGTGCCATGATCCCGGCTCCGGGAGTACGGACGTTCCTCCCGGGCACGAGCTCAAACCTGTGTACTATCTCGTATCGGAAGAAAATATCTCATAGGAAGAATCGGCATCGAATGGTAGTCTTCGTACCTTGATTCAACAGTGATATTTTGTCGCGTAAATCTCTTCGCGCGGCTTCCAGCGCTGAGATAATGTGAGCGGAATGGAAAGCGCGTCGAATGTTCCAGCAAAACCCCAACCTATCCGGCATTGAGTCTGATCCGCAAAGATGTCTTTCTACAAGTCGAAGAATTGTCGAAAAGCTTCCCGAAGTATTCCCGCGAGTGCCCTCCCGCTTGAGCTCGCTCATCAAACATTCGCCCTTTGCTCACCGGCTTCCGAACTGGAGTCGAAGTCGCCACAGATTCACGGCAGTACCTCGATACGAGTTATCGGCTACCGGAACTGTATCGGGCTGTCATCGGATCGACCGCTCAACGAAATCGTCGGTGATCTGCCCATATCATCGCGTGATTTTCCGCTTCTAGGAATGCCACGACCACGACTTCAGAAAATCCCCAGCGTGAGCGTGCTCGTGTATCCCGTACCGTAGGTGAACCGCCGGAATCCGCTCACCGAGGCTTGATGTTCAACCGATTCGGATTATTTAGATACGGGAATGCTTCGCCGTATTATATTCTGCTCGAACACGTAACCTCTAGAATATTCAGGATCTTTACAGCGGCGTTCACTCTCAGACGACCCGTTCCATCAAGAGCACTGTCAAACAAATGGGAAACGAGGGGAAAAAGTCCGAAGGAAAACGCAGGCGAACTGACCCATCCGATTGAATCGATCACACGACACGGAAAAGATCGATCGCGTCAAATGCCAAGATGGACGAGTCACCTCGCTGCGGCGCTTGTGTAAACAGGTGTGAAGCATCCGAAGATCATAGCGGGTTGGAGAAGTCGCGGCGATTGAAAACAAGCGAATCATCGATTATTTTGCGAATCACGTAGCAGCGAGAAGATCTCGACGGCGGCCGGCGCCCTGTTAGAACATATAAACGAGCCATACGGCTTCGAGCTCTTTTTCTCGGTTCTCGTTCACCCTTCTACCTCCTCGCTCTCATTCGTCTCTTCTCATTTTCAAATATTCAGTTCACCTCTCGGGGAGAGACTGAACAACGTGCGCTATACGGCTTCGTTGTATTGAGTGTGATTTGCACACACTGATGCGCGGTAGCAGTTATGGATGAAACGCCTTCGATAGCCAGCAGTAGGGGGTCCGACTTGAATTACCTTGTTTTTTCTTTCGCTCCCGAATACAACGAGAGTCTTTAACTGTCAGTCGCGCCGCGCTGTCATGGCATGTGTTCATCGTTTCTGCGGTTTCGATCGACTCGCGGCTGCTTCCGACGAGAATAATGGCGATTTCTCGGGCACGGAAAGGTATCTTTGCACCGACATCACGATAAAATAATTACAACCAACACCAGCAGAACGCAATCAAGACGCCTTTTCTCCCCAGTCTCCGTGGGAGCAAGCGACTGCGAAAAATCAAGAATGGAGGAATTTTTAACGACCGCAAATGATGCCCGTCGTCAAACATGGTTTCATGGCGCGAGTCTCTTGCTCCTCCGATGAGTTTCAATCACATCGCCGAAGAAGACGATTCATGCCTCATTACGCGGCGTATGTGATAATTTTCTCCATTTTTCCAAGAGCCTCGTACTATGAACACTCGATCGGTAATAGGCGCTCCGGAGGAGCATCAAAATATGAAGGACTCTAATTATTCTAGAGAAATTATTGGAGGACGTTCCGCGACAGACAAAGAATTAGTAAATAAATTATGTTCCCCAAGAGCAATGCGTTGAGGAAAAAGCTAAATTCTCATGTCGCAGGGGGATCTTTCGCATGCTTTCGCATGTGCTTTTCTGACACATGCAATATCGAGATTACCCGAGCCGGCATCGATGGCGATGATACGAAAGTATTCGTCAGCAGGTCTGCCTGTGGATCGAGAAGCGCTCAATTGAACCATCAAACATCTTTTGTTAATCAATGGAAGGGAATCAAAGCGACCTGAACCGTGTCCAACGGAACTGCTCAGAACGCCTCGGGCCACCCGTCAAGAAGCGAACTGTCATCCAGAACGGGCACGCAAAGAGATACTTTGTTGATAGCGTCATTCTAGCAAGCCATGCAGAATTGGGCTACGGAATGTTATCAGTACGCTCATTCGAAGCATGTTCGTGGGATCGGTCACAGAGCTGAAATGTGAGCTTTCGTGTGAAAATTGACGCTAGAACCGGCTTCAAGCCGACAGTGGATTCCGAGTACGAGGAGCTGAATTTCATCGGCGATGCGAGACGAGCGATTCGATTCGACAAGTCTGCGCCTCGCATCGCGAGTATACTATCCGATTCTCAGAGAATCGATTCTGTACGACAAGAGAGTTGTCTAGAGTACCGAAATATGCATGTACGGTAACTCTCCCCCCCCCTGAACCGAGCTCCACCAGCGATAAGTATAACGGCTCCACTCGCGTTCTGCCGAGCCCCGGGCTCTCACTGTCGCCGATCAACGGTAGGTACTGAACTTGTTTTTATCGCGACATGGTGATAACATGACCGATCCGACACTCATTAGTCACCGTTGTGAAGGATTTCAACGTGGCCCTCCCGACTAAATAAGAGGTGGGAATACACGGTGTCGATGTCGGCTCCTGTCGCGGGGAGCTTTCTCTTCTCGATTGCGGTCATGAGCGAAATTGTCTACCCCTTAGGGCATCACTTTCGACTGCTAAGTACTCAAACACTGATCATGGCCAAATCGCTGACGACGTTGTTCTATATTCGGCTCCCCTCGTAATTTTTTCTTTCTCGGAAGCGGCTTCGGACGACGTCCATAGAACACCGATGCGCATGGTCATCAAACCCAAATATAATGCAATTGTCGTTTTCGGTGTTGGCTGAAGGATTGTCGAGATGAGAGATTCGATTATAGAATCGGTCACCGCATTCGGGAGTCACGGCTCCGAAGACATTCGTAGTTCTTGTCAGCAGCGCTGTCACTACGCTCGTACATCATCCCGACCCGGAGAAACTCCCAGAGCGAGGATGGCACTTTCGATGAACGCAGTTAGCCGAGAATCAAGCGGCAAAATGATTATGGACTCTCGGGACGATTAGAGGCCGACTCCATCAGTTTGACTCGAGCAGCCACGTCGCATCCTTTGAGTGTCTGACGGAGCGAAATTTCACAGTGTGATGACATTTTTCCAACAGGTTCACTGGCGCGTGCTATCTCCTTTCTGTTCCTTCATGACTTCGAGAACCACTCCTTGAACGGACACGGCCACCGCCGCAGCTACTGGGTTTATCTTTTTCTAGATCAAGCAGCCGGTCGGTTTTTTTCCCTACTCTAGTCGAGTCGGATCCAATACGCCGGCGTGCTCCCCAGCCTATCAGCCTCTGAAATCTACTTCTAATCCTTGAATGGCGCCCGTTGTCCAGATCCGTCAATGAACCGGAATGGAGCCGAGTTTTTGCACTGGACATGAAGTTTGCTGACCGCTCGATGCATAAATTGATACAGCGGCCGCTTTATAGATGCTTGATTCGTCAATTGAAGCGTCTCTGCGTTCAATTAGTACTCGCGTGGCTGGGAGTCCGACCGTTGGGAAACAGGCTTCGAAGTTCATCGTTGTGTCCCGCTCTGCCTCAATTGTTCTGATGGCAACGGAAATAAACGTTCGAGAATCGAGTTCTGCGAGTGAGGCGAGAACTAGAAGAACTCCGCAGGGGGCATTGACACGGGCTGAACTCGGCTCAAAATTCAACGCGAGACCGAGAGTCTGTCTCTGGACCGAGGTTCCCAATAGATACCTAATTCGGTCGGGGCGAGAGCCGAGGGAAAAGTTTCCTTTGATGAGATGCTTCGGATATGGAGTGAAACTCAGCACAAATGATAATCAAATCTCCCGGGACGCAGGTGCTTTCGTGATTATCGGCATTCGGCGACCTAGCGTGAGCTATCCGCAGCGCCAATCATGAAGCCATCAGCAGCAATGAATTGAGTTCTCCATTGAGCTCCTTTCATATTTCATACGCACTGCTGCCGTATTTTTCGCTTCTATCGAATTAACAGTCTGATGGATCGCATCTCGCGGGCTGAGAGAGTGACGTCACGTGTTATCTCACGGCGAGCTTGCTGAAATACCCAGTGGTCATGGAGCTTATCGATTTTTTTTTCTCTCGCTCTATTTCCCGGAGCGACTATAGGGGAATCTGAAATTCAATATCAATCAAGCGTAGAGACTTCGACATCGGCTCCAGTTTCTGTCCAAACCTGGTCGGCTCGGGTGGTCTCGTGTTTCAGCCGCAGGGAAATCTCGCACTCGTTTTCGCTGCGTACTAAATTTTAGACTCGACGCGATATACGTGACAGCGCAACCGGGGGCCGAAATCGCCTCCCTGACGTCTGTCGCCCTGATCCTGAGACATTTTTCCAAGGACAGAAATCACGGACCATCGGAAACCTTCTCATATAGAAACTTTCCTTTCCGATGGAGGGAGCGATTCGGCGAGAGGAATCAAATCAGAAATCAGGGGAGCGAATGAGGCACAAAGGAAGGGATGGGTTCGTTCACCGCGCCCTAATCAATGACAAGCTGTGAGCGACTCAGTTCACATCACGAGCTTCGCTCCGGAACGTCACGATCGCTGAAGGTGAAATCGCTTCTTCCGAGGTGACACCAACAGCGAGAATCCTCACCTCTTTTACGACATCCCAATCACACAATCAAATGAGCTCTGGAAAGCAAGAGAAGAAGAAATACCCACCGATTGGACAAGAGTGGAAAAAATCGGAGGTCCTCGACTCCAGTCATGGTCAGACGAAAGTTCAGTGATTTCCCCACCGCGGTCGCGTTGTAAGCTCGCGACAATCTTGGCTGGATTGTATCGAAGATCGTACGTGAGATCTCGGCAGACGCCACCATACGCTCGAATCCATTGAACGCCGTCTTTCGCCTTGCGACTCTCTTGTTGTTGCCACTTCCATCGTCGTTCTTGTCGCGGATGCCGCCGTCATCTCCAAAGAGCTATTCGCAAGTTCGCCTGCCTCCGATCCGGATGAATAAAGCGCGAAGTATTCTATCGGATCGAACAAACGATCTGTTCCACGCGAGCTCAGTATTGAATTGGCTGGCTTCTGATTTTTCTCACGGCCCACTTCCGACCCGCATCGGAGAATACGCGGTTTGCTAGGTCCCGAAAAGTCTCGGAATCTCAGACGACGACAAGACTTTTGGAGGTGTCTCACTCCCCTTCGATCATTCGAGCGATGTACGCAGGTCGAGAAACGGGCGAGCCCCCGAATAATTTCCTAAACAAGAATTGATCGACGAGGAGAGCCGACGGCCATCGAATAGAAATTCGCGATATATGGACACGATGCTCTAACTCATAGTACCGAGATCAGATACTGGCTCTCGCGTCGGTACGTGCATTCATTACTCCGATCGGATCGCTCGCGGGTTCGGCAATCTCGCCACGAGTGGGTTATTCGTGGACAAACCTGGGGCTCAAGCCTGGGCCAACCAGCCGAGGAAAGATGTCGAAACACTCCCCGCCGCGCTGCTGCTAGTGGTCGCTCCGTCGTCGGTTAGATTGATAGAGAAGCTCGTCGGATTGAGGTTATAGTCGGTACATGGGGTTATTCCCCGTGTGCTATCGGCATCCCTTTGCTGCGGAGCCTTGTCCGCTCACCTGGAAAAAGACCCTCACCGTGTTCCGTGGCGACTCCTCTGTAGCCCTCTTCTTGATCTCGAACATCATTCGCGAATGTCGGTTCCCTTCGAATGACGATGCCAGTGGGTTGTTCTCATAGATGAATTGCTCTCCCCGATCGGTCCATCAGATCGATGGTACGTCGATAAGAGGAGTAAACATTCAATGCGAATCGCATTATGCGGATGTCGGACAAAGGGGAACAGCCCTTTTCTGGTGATTGAATCAAATTGACTGTCAGTTCTGGGAACGCTAGCGAATCATTCACATCGACGAAGTATGAATGATTAAACGAAAATGGTCTTGGCCTAATAGGGATTAATGCACTCGATCGAACATTATTTATGGTCGGGCGGCTGGCTTCATCCGAGCAATCTTCGGAGGGGATCGCTCCGGGCTCAAGATATTCATGAATATACGGAGGTGATTTAGTCCCCCAAGCAACTCTCTCCCGAGAACGCCCGACTCCCTGAATGAAAGGCCAGAACGATTCAAGCAACGATGAACAGAGACTGCTAAATATGCTCCTTATTCGGTCCCCCTCCTTGTCTCTGTAGCGAGCGAGTTACTTTCCGCTTCCGGATAGCATGTTGATAGAGGCCAGTTTAGACCATAATTCACTCCGCCTTGACGAACTACGGGATACCGTCGATGCGTGACGAGTGAACCCTCTAGAGATTCCGATGCCTCAGAATTCGCCTGTTCGTCGCTGAGATGGAAGCAAGCGAGAAACTCCCACTGTTGCTTTTGATCTTCTCCCGGAAATTCACAGAGTTCCGGAGCGAATCGACCTCCGTGCCCGCGAACGGATGAGTTCCCCGGAGTCTGAAAGACGCGCAAGAGGACGAAACTCATCTGTTGGGGGAGGTCGAAAGGCATTAATTGGAAGTTCGTGGAAGTATTCGATTAGGGTTCGGCCTCCAGGGAATCAACATTAGGGGATGCAGTAGATCTCGTTCGGAGCTGGGACAATGAAAGCTGATTTATGAGTGAGCGATGGAGCCGTCGGACGACAGGACTGCCCATTCATATCCGACAATTCTCGTGACAGAGAGATCACTGCATCGAGTCTCCACTGCCGGGAATTTCCCTTTAATGGTTCTGACCCGGGAGCCAAGGGCCCGGGCCGCTCGTGGCTTGTCGCGCGCCAAATATGAATATCGGGGAAAAATTCTCGTTTTGAATTCGGCGGAAAGTTTCGGGTCATCGATGACCACGCGACAACCGAAGGGGTCGCGGAGGGGTCGTCGAACGGAGGCGACGACGTTGGAGAGTCTATTGGTTCCAGAGGGCATCGCGAAACACTCAACTGCCCGCCCACTCACATATACGGCCCCACCACGCGACCCATCTAGAGACGCAAGCCGTTGAAGAGTCTCTTTTGTTTGGCTTCCCGAGGAATCTGCGACCCTGCTGTATGTTGACAAAGTTCTCCAAAAAGTTCCGAATGAGCAACGCCTCTGGTTCGCGTCCAATCTACGCTCCGTTCTCGGGGGATAAATAGGAGCTCCCTCCCTCCTCGAGATCGTTCGTCTCTCCCGCTTCGCTCGCCGTTCGGCCCCGAGGGATTCTCTTACCGAACCAACAAATGATGATGAGAAAAGTGATCCCTCGAAACGTCCACAAGCCATTGATATAAGTACTTCCGGAGTGGCATCAAAACCGCACGACCCCTCCGCCAGCCCCAGCTTTGCGAACTCGACGCGTCAGCGGGGTTAGATGCCGCCCAGCCGGATCATGTTCGGTGGAGCGTTCTCAAATCGTCCCTCCGCGCAGGAAACATCGCCACCGATTTCGAGCTCATCCCTCTAAACACCTGACCGAGTTGACTTTTATCATTTTTGTTGACAACGACCACGGCAGAGCTCCTGTTAGGACAGTATTACCCCGGCAGTGATTTCATTACGGTCACGGGTTCCTTGATTTATGATGTAGAGGCACTTCATCAAAATTGCCGACGGCGAGGGACTTGTAGTTTGCTGGGACGCTCCGACCACAGCAGAGCATTGGATCTTCATCAGGACAGTTCGTTGAAGAATCTTGTCTGAAGTCGCGTACAACAAGTGATCCATCACCTTTTTATTGAATTTCCGCGCGCCATGTTGCAGCGCTTCCTTGTCCTCGAGGAAGATCGAGCAGGTACTTTTTCGCCTCACACTCGCGGGCCGAGGGGCCGTGCGACATTTTCACGATGCGATTCGACGTTGAACGTGGGTCGGAGATTGGTCCTCGAGCCGAACATCACTACTGCTGGTCACGAGCAAACTCGCTCTCCGACGAACCCGGAACTTCGATCCACGCGCTTCTGAGCCTCTGACTGCGAAGAGTCTCCACCAGCTCCTCGAAAAATCGGGATTCTCAGGGGAAGATGCAGAGACGTCTGAGGGATAATTTTGCTTGCGTCACGACGAAGATTCGTCGAACTATAAATTATACACACATGGTACGAGCAGGCGTATACTCGTTTCGCGAGGCGGTCGAGATCAACTCCGAGGCACCTGTTCCGTGTCGATAAATTTCGAGGGATCACATCCTGCGCTGTAATTTCACATGGCTCGAAATATCTCACCGGATATTTCGGCACACCGCGTGGTATTGGGCAGTGAGATTCGTTGGATTAGTATCGTGTCCAGTCCCGCTCCGAAATGATTAGATTTTCTGCTACAACGCTCGGAAGTCAAATACATATTCTGTATTTCTGCGAGGACCCTGTTCTATTCAAACATATTTCACCTCGAGCTTTGAAGAAGGAATCATGATCGATAATTTTCGACATATCGCTTGTAGTGATTGAGATCATGATTTGCCGCCTTCGGAAAGTCTCTACCAGTCCGCGAGAAATCAGTCTGTCTCAGTCTCGACCCGCCCGAGATTACCCGCCATCCACAGAATTTCGGCGACCGCAGTGAATCTCCAGCTCTGAATACTCACTCAATGGGGGACCAATGTCAGGCTCGACGTTCGGGGTCCGAACGTCCGGATAAGGAATTTCGAAATTAGGCAAATTTTTCACCCCGTTCCAATTAAAACCCTCATGCTCCCGAGGCATGTCTGACACGAACACGGACATCTTGAAATGACATGAGCCCAGAAAACAATCCGCCGACTCGCTCAGAGCCGACTGCTCGTTGGAAGCACTCCGACGAAAGGACGGCTTTGCGGCTGATGAGAATTAGTCGTGCTCGGCGAAGCTGGCTCGATTGTGAGAGCTGTCAAGAAGGCTCCGGGCGTATCCATTAGTACTTAGCAACAGCAACATCCAGAGATGCTTCTGTCCGTCCGTCATTTTCTTACGCCGATCGCCGAAGCTTTGCCCAGAAGTCAGAAGTGGGCGACCCCGACAAGGCAATGAAGAAGCCATCACTCGCTTCAAAAGAGGACCCGACAAATTCGCGCCCACGGTGCGCTCCAACAACGGGCGGAGTCGATCATGATGATTTTCGACGCAGACAGGCCATAATGTCGACGACGACAACAGGCGAAGAACGAGAAAACAAATCAAAGTCGGAATCACACTTTCTGAAAGTCCGATGTCTACTGAACGAAGCTCTGCACTCCGCAGACGCCGTCGTCGATGGCCTGAAGAGACAGAGAGAAAATATCCGCCCGTGCAATACTCAGACGTGGAGCGACAGAGACAGATCATCGATGCTCCTATCGTCGGATGAAGTTATCAGAATCTCGACGTGGAAAGAGAAATCGACGGACCGTGTAAGTCGAGCACAGTGTCGGCAGAGCAGGCGACAGGCTCCTAACAGCAAAGCAAATGAGATCGGAACCTGTCACCTCTGCTGTACGCCTCATCGGGTTCCTCGAACGACCGGATAGACACTACTTATGTATACATATGTATCCACCTTGTCTAAGAACGCAGCTATCCGTCACCGTGTCGGCGCAACCAAAGCTGCAACAAATTTAGCAGCATCCAGCCGTTGCGGTTCGGACGACATTACCGTGGGCTGCATTATTCAGGCGTGGTGGCACTGTGGACGCGAGCGGTGATCGGAGAGCCGGTGATCAAAGAGTGTACGAAAATTCGGAGATCGAGGAAAAGGTTCCGGGGAGTAATAATATCGATAGCAGCGCTGAGATCGGAGGCTAGCTGGGTTTTCGGGATCAATGGTCGCTGACGGAAAGGAGGATACTGACTTGCGGTGATCGCGCTGTAAAATCACATGGCTCGAAATATCTCACCGGATATTTCCTTCGCGCGGCTCATTAAAGCGAGAGTGCTGAAACTCGCACCTCGATCCTGCCGGCGATGAGCGGAACTTCTTGAGCTATCGCTATATTTATCTCTTCCGAGTCGAAGTTCATCGCTCGAGGAAGCGCCGGCCACTCCGAGCGAGAGCACGAAGTTTGACGCTGCTCTCTCAAAGAAAAAGAGAAGTAGGTATCATGATCTTCGCAAGCATCTGACCTTAGAGATTTTTGCGGGAACCTGACGGGATCATGGAGCGATCGGCGGCAACTCAGCATTCGGAAATATCAGTCTGATGCGGCATCATCTTGAGGATCTTGTAGAACTTCGTCTCGATGCAATCATCATGTTCGGAAAAATATGTTTTAGTGCCTCCATTCACTCGCTGAGAGGAGCGGTGCGTAATCTGTTCCGATGACAGAACGGCGATGTCAGCGGAACTCACTATGAAAATTTATATTGTGATCGCCGGGACGGGAGGATATGCTGCTCGTGAATGAGACGTCTTAATTAAAACAAGCAGATTTATTACTCTATCAAAACTTTGTTCAGCACAATGTGATGCATCGTAGCCTATTTACCTTCTCCCTCTTTCTGTCTTATTTCGCCTCCTTAATGGAGTTTTCATCACCACTCGATTCGCGCTGAACGTTGGAGCAATCATCTTCGTTCGACCAGATTCAACCGATTTATTCCTCGTTGCCACCGCTCCAGAGATCCGAATCTCCATGCGGATCCATCGTTCCGGAATCTTCGTCCCTCCGCCAGTGTTGTGTCTTCGTGTTCCGATCTTCGTCAGCAATCATTCTAATTCTAGTAATGCAGCAGTCCGAGCTCGTTTCTTGAGCCAGTAGCTGTGACGAGCCCCAGAGCGGGCCGTGGTATACTCGCTGTGAACCCCGTGACTCTGCCTCGGAATGAGCGCGAGCGTTTCCTTTCAATAACGAGACGTCCGGACGGATGGGGACAGCCAGTTTTCGCGCAGTGAGCAGCAACATCTGTCGGGAGACTGATACGTGGAATGACGTCTTTGACAGACTACTCCCCGTCCGCGTCGCTGTGCACTCACCGACAACTCCGCCGGCTGAGCACTCGAGCTATACAGCGCCTACACTGAGGGGTCTATGGAACGGAGAACAAACCATTCCTAACGACACGGGAATAACGCGAAGAGCTTTTGCCGAGCAGGATCTCGTGGCATCCCACCATCTCGAGCTGAAAGCCTGTGGAGCTCTCTGCGCCGAGAGTGCTCACCCGTGCAGCAGGGAGCAGTAATATGAAAACAGACTGGAAACAACTCATCTCAAATGTTTCGACGCGACGAATCGGATCACCCCCCTTCGAGATATCTCGGTTTCGAGCGTCATGGGGGAGTCCACTGCAATGTTCGAGCCGAATACCATTTATCAGCGATTCCGGCCTATTCCTTATCGTAGTTTCTCCTGGGCCATCATCTTGGCAGTTTCCAATATCCCCGCCACAGCGCGATAAGTTCCTTCATGTATTATAGTATTGGCGCAATCCTTTCGTGAGCCTCTTATCGGCATTCGGTTGGATTAATTGATTTACGATGATTCGAATCGTCGCCAGACAGCTGAACCTGTTCCTTCATTGACTTCAGCGCGCCTAATCATCTGATCAACGCGGATTCTTCTGTGGGAGAGTCCGACACCAAGTCGGGCATCATCCGAAAACGAATTTCCTCGGGTCCTATGGTTCACCGAGACTCGTTCGGGAATATCGACTCGTCTGACTGCGGGATGGTTTCGTGTTGCTCACTGGAAGCCGGCCGGAAATGGAAATTCGCAAAGGCTATCGAGTGAAAGCACTTATCACATTGTAGCTTCGATGTGGGAGAGCGTTTCTCGGACATGCAGATCGTGCCTGACATCTCAGAACACCTATTGCGCGGTGTCAGCAAGCCGTCTCTCCCTCGAGACTAATTTATTCCAAATGTGAGTTCAGGGCGGATTCTGGAAGAGTTCGACGGATTTCTCAAAAAGTCACGGACCCGCGCGGCACAGATGTTCATAATTGATTCGGACGTCGCAACTCTCCCATCGAACGCGTGCCGGCTGCTCTCCCTTGCAAACTGTCGGTCAGAGGTCACCCAAGACTTATGGTGAAAAAGGTGCGAAGTCCTTGCGCCGGATCTGATTCTTTACCGTCGGGCTCTGACACCTTCATATCTCTCATTATCTTGCGTTCCACGCTCACTGTTTGTCTAACCGTGGAAGCCGCTGGGTCGGGCGTTTTCGGCGGTTCGTCGACGGCACTCCTCCGCTCTCCCGCACTCGTTTTCCGAGTGGTGCATTTCTCAATCGATTCCGCGGCCGATCTTTCCGATCCGTGTGATGTACCGAGTTGATGTTTTTCCATTATGAGTTTATTGTCGGAAATCGGTACGATTTGAACCGCCTCAATTCAACACCCGGATCGCGGAGCCGGCGGTCACGACTTCGTGTCCAGCCACTGATTTTTTCACCGTGGTTCATTCATTGAATAATTCTTTCTTTTTCATCTATGAATGAATCTATTCCATTTTGCCGTACTGCTCAACACATGGGGGCTTGAAACTGCGCTGAGCTCGGAGACTCGGAGGCAGTTCGGGGGATTCGCGCCCGGAGAAGTGACTATGACTTGATGCGAATATCCGCGTCTCTTCCTGCTCAGGCGTCCTTGGTCAATCTCACTGTTCCGCGGAGGATTTCACGGCAAGCAGTGTCGCTCCTGAGGAAGGAACGGAGCGTGCGTCGAACTTCTTCGGAGCTTTTTTCGAGCGAATATTGGAGCATACGAACATCCGCAGCGAATATTCCCGCAATATTGAACGTTTCTCCGTCGACACTCCTGATTCGCGAGTTTCCGCTGACAGAGATATCGACTGGGAAGAGGAAGCGACTTTTGGAGGGAAATTCAATCCCGCGTTTCTCGCTATCTCGAAAAAATCGAGTCTTAAAAATATTGTTCAAGGATTCATGGGCGTTTGACAGCGAGCTATCTGGAGTCGCGAGTTCGCCATATTCACTCACCAGTGGACACGATTCCAACGAAGGCCTCCCAGCTCTTCTCCCGAAAAGCTCGTCGACTACTTTTTCGAGCGATCTCCCGATTTCCATGGGGCTCATTCGAAAGTATCTATCTAGCTAGCTATGAGAAATTCATCTCGACTAGAAGCTTGTAAACCATCCCTGAAATGAAACAATGTATACACATTCTTAGAGCAAGATGTCGAGGACGGGTAGGAAAAATATTGGTCAATTCTCCTCCGACCCGCGCCAACGTCGGAAACTCGTCCTCACGTCGAACTTCATGCATAGATATATCTCGTATCGGCACATGTCCAGAATTCATCCCGCTCGTTTTGATATCGTTCCTAGATCGATGAGGAGGTCACTATACGTTGTATGGTATATTGAGCTTTCATGGAGTTTTACACGCGTGGAAGTTCCCGTCGAATATTCTATTCTGGTCGGCGAATTTGCATGAATATACGCATCGTCCGGCGACGATGGGTTCAATCCGGGTCTCGACCAGAAGGTCGCCGTGTGCGAGGCAGAATTTGGCCAACCTGTGAGTAGAGCGGAACGAAGTCGATGCCTATGCGGGGATCTCGTGCGGGATGCGCTCCTGAGAAAAATATCTACGTAAATCCACCACGCCGGCTCCCTGATAGCAGCGCGCGTAATTTACGCGGGGACTATTCCGTCGAGAGACTCTTTGAGCTTTTCTAGCGGGAGAATTGTCTTCGGCGAGTTTTCTCCCGACGATTTCGAGGGAATTATGAGGAATTCGTCGACCGTGAATGACCTGTAGACGTGAAGACTGGCGCCGCGCATCGCACGACCCCGTGAACGCTTAATTCCGAATCGGCCTCACAGGAGGCGATGTTCGAGATATTTTTGCTGCTACCGCTTCCGAAGAACATGGGCAGCGTCATCCAGATCTTCATTCCGTACCAGTAAGGCAAGCGAAGTCTGAAAACGCCGCCGATAGCGCTGAAATTACTCCGGTGTTGTCCCAACCCTGTGCTTATATCTCTAGTAATTGGATCTCTCCCCGCGTTTCTCTCGATCTATCGCCAATTCTGTCTCTCTGTAGGCAGTCATTGAATGTAATTTAAAAATTCGCCGCTTTGATTCTCTCTGATACCGCACAGCTCGGTCGGTGTGCGCTTTCGATTCGCGCCGTATGAACACATTGGATGATTGTGAGCTCACCGAAACGAGTCGATAGTTTGGGTGTGCTGCCGAAAGAGCAGAACGAGCTCCCGAATTGAAAGACGACGAAGAAGAGGAAGAAGAAGTGAACAGAGTGTGATGAGATGGCCGCTATCAAAATTATTACAGGATTATCCACGAGCGGAGAGGGAGTCGAAAATATGATGCGAAAAAATATTCCACGGTATTCCGTCGGCGAACTGCGACCGCTCGACGCTCTTCGGAACCTGTTGAGGAACTTCGAGCGTTCCTGGTCTTCTGTCAAGAGAGAATCTTTGCAATTATTCCAAATGACTATGATTACCGAACGATTATCGGAACTTCGGGGAGAAAGGCGCCGGAAAGGGAGAAATATGTCTCCGGTTTCTCCACGACATTCCATTTGTCAGAGGTGTTACCACTGCGGTCGAACGGGGCTTCGCGAAAACTGACAGATCGTTCCGATCATCGATTTGGACCTCGGGGCTCCGGAGGGAGATAGACACCATCAACGTCTGCCTAGCTATGGGTCTTCTGGAGTGGCGGGTCCGCATTTCGTGAACGAGGCATCAAAGCATCGAACGATTGGAACATTTACGATTGGAATCGGTGACGCGGCCTCTTAAACGACTGTTCAGCCAAACGGCAAATATCATTAGAGTCAGAACGGGTTGGGGCTGGCTGAGCTACGCTGAGGCGTCTCGTCATTCAGTGACTCGTCAGCAAGAAATGAGTGAAGACCGCCGGGTCATTGCTTATCATCGGACCGCACGGGAGACCAGTCGGCACCTCTAGTCGCGCAAGCGATCTCGGCTGGCAATCTCTCATCTTGGGTTCGTCTGTTCATCTCGCTCGCGTTTCCCAACACGTACGAGCCCGGTTGCAGTAATAAAAAAAAGTGGCGTCCTCGACATTTTCCGAGACGGAATTCCTCAGAGAAGGAACCATCAGCAGCTGGGTAACAGCCGCCTAATAGTTTAGAAGTCCGCCCGCGTTCGGAGTAGTTCAGTGAACTATAGGCTCATTACCTCTTGAAACATTTGTCGCAGTTGCTTCACTCGGGCGTAGAAAAACAGGTCGACGTCTCCGAAAAGTGTCTATTCTCGTGCCCTCGGACGCGTTTCCACCTGGGAGTTCCTCCGTGAGACCCGACTCTTTAGGCATGAGGCAGTTCTCTGGGGCTGAATGTGGGTTCGACTCCTGACGGGGCTCATGGGAACGTCTTGAACGGGCGGGGTGATCGGGAACTTCTCGGAGACTCGCAGGTTTTGAGCGAATAAAGAGTTTACCACGAGTAAGCTCGAGCATGCGGTCTGAGCTCTCGTTCTGTCGCGTCACTGTTGTCGAGGGATTTTATCCACAGAAACCCTCACTCGCTCTCACTAAAGTCGTGTATCCAGACACAAGGGGTCAGCAGCGATATCTTGACAGCTAATGCGAGCTGATGTCGATAGATCGGTATCTGTGTTATAGATTATTGAAGACGTGAGAGAGAAAAGTCACAGACTAGCGGAATCGTCGCGCTCCGAGAGCTCCTATTTATTAGACGATCGTTTCTCCGGACACAGGAAGAAGCGCGACAAGTGGGACAATCAGGCTTGTCTATTATGCTCTCACAGACAAGTCTCGGCGTTCGATCCCTTTTGTCTATACCAGGCTGATAAGGCTTCAACACCTCTGCCTTAGACCTCGAGACGATGAAGGGAGCTTCGAACGCGACTCGATAGCTCGCTGACCTGGAGCTCAGCCGTGGAACAATGGAAACTCGAGAGAGACGAGCCGCCAAAAGCTTCGAAATTTTCCTCCTCCCGTGACTCGTGACATTGAGTTATTCTAACCGCTCGACGAGCTCTTTGGGGATCCGCATCCCGCAGGATACGGCAAACCCCCTTCGCTTGGAGACAGCTTTCTGTTCCTCCTCCTCCATGGTCGGCTATTGTTGCGGTTAATCGCAAAACAGTGGTTCGATAGGTTCGATGCGACTCACGGCCCGGCCCAGCTCGCGAGGAACAATCGGATTACGTCACAGATGAAGCATGGGAGTCTCAGCGCGGGAGATGCCGAATATCACTCTCTGTATCGTATCATGTGGTCGCTTTTGCTGTTGTCTGTCTCGTGAGCCTCAGTTGCAACATCATCGGTCTGAATTACAGCCAAGCCGTCATGAGCAGAACGTGATGGTGGAAATTGTAGATTGCCACGTGCGATTATGCGAAATGGCACCCCAGTGAATTCTATGCCCATGGAGTCGAGGAGGTCAAATGAGACAAAGCCCAGCACGGAACGTGGAGCATCTGCTCCCCTCGGGAATCCAATCATTTTCCGAATTCAGGGTTTTGTCTCTGCGTGGGTTACGAGAATTGATACGCAATCGCTCCAAGAGTCCTCGTGCGTTGGACTTTTTCTCGGAGCTCTGCCGTTCAGCGAGAGCAAGAGTACTTGGATAGAGACGACATTCAGTCGATCGATTCGCGATTGGAATTGAGCTCGTTTCCTTCGTATTGGTCACAATGAAAATTGCTCCGCGGTGTGAAGATCGACGTGGACGGGAAGCACGATGACGGAAGATCAGCCATCTTTCCCCCGATGGAAAACATGGCGCGCCCTTAATTGTAGGTCCTGTTGTGCCCTAAATGACGGAGCATTGAGGATTCTATAGAGACATCGGCACGGGTTACCGGAGCTGTGAAGACTCTCCTATGAAGTTTAGAACGAGAAACTCTTCTTCGGGAGTTCCTACGACGTCTTCTGTCTACATAATATCGATCGCCGGCGTGGATACATGTTCGGTCGCGATGATAACTCGGAGCGAATCGAGCGGGCCGCAATGAATCACTACGCTCACGTTGACGACTGCTGCATGAAAATTGCATCAAGGATCTGATGACCAAGATCATAATCAAGATGGCTCTTTTATTGGTTCGGTGTAATTTTTCCGAACGCTCTGTAATCACGGTGTGTCGCCACTTTTTTGGTTCACTGCGATTTGCAGGGAATCTTCGAGAAAGCGTCGGTAATCACTCCGTGACTTCTGCTCTCACCGTACACTTGGATTCCCTGAGACAGCTACACCGAGCATGCTCTCTAGCATCACGATAGAGTCGGTCAAACCCGCCGCGACACTACCGACCTGATAGCCAGGAAAAAAATTGTTGCTCGCTGGCTGGTCCGAGGAGCCGACGGCAGTTATTTGTGGCGTCTCGTTGTTTCTTCATTGTTGTCGATCTTCATCAACCCCCCGTTCTCCTCCGCGGACAGGGACATCGGCGGGACAGAGCCGCGGGAAACTGTCTCCGTTGACTGCGTCATTCTAGCCAGCCCGGCTGCCAACGATGTGAAGCGCCTCGTTTATCATCAGCTTGCTCCGCGTGAAGGAGAAGGTCCCGAAAGGGTCAGTATCGATCCTGAGAGGTTAATATAAACTTTCAAAAGATCAATGAGTATTATGGCGAGGTTTGAGAGGGCTGCGGAAAAGAAAATAGTCAAACGAGGTCGATCGTCTCTCTGCGAGACGCCCAGGGATATATTGGCGACGTGTGGATCATGCTTATGCGCCTCATCCAAAACTTCGGAATTCTTTATTTCGCCAGCGGGAAATTCGACGTAGCGGTTTATCGGTTTCTCCAGACACAGCTATTGATATACTTGCGGAGTTCCTGATTTCGCTGGGCATAGTTCCATTCCTTTTCCCTTCGAAGAAAGGCATGGAGGACGTTTCACCCTCGGAAACCCTTCGCTATCAGAGCCAGTCGGGGTCAAACCCGTCTGGGACCAACGCCAGACGACGTCCCTCGCGAATGTCGTTGGAGAGGCAATGTTGCTGAAGGTTCCCTCGACAACACGCCCTTCGTGTGTTAGTCCTCGTGTTTATACGCCCCGGTGTTGCTGTCGACAAGTGGGTGCATGCTAGTTTAGAGTCTATTTGAGTCGCATAACAACCACTCATGTGCGAAAAATTCTTCCCTTCGCACTGCGGGCGCACATTCTCAGGGTTTCTTTGCACTTACCCCCTCGCCGCCTTCGACTCAAGGAGACGAAAGCGTTCCACGATCAGCCCCCGATGCGCGCTCGTCGGCTAGCGCCCGGGACCTCGAGCGTAACGAAATAGTTCACCTGGGATTTGATGTTCAAATTCGAAAGATTTAAAGACTTTCCACGAACTCCCTCGGCGCGTATCGTTTGCTGTAGGATTTGTACGGATCGTCGGCGCTTTTTTTTTCTGTGGATAGCGCCATCACGTCGTTGGTCCATTGAGCCAAGAGGCTGTTCGTTGAATTTGAGGCAATCGATGGATCGATTGGATCTTCGAGCGTAGCGACCAAGAACAGCTTTCGTCGTCTTGCCAGTATTTTTGCTTGTCGCCCGCCAACAACTTCGTAAACCGAATTAATAAACGCCTCCTGGCCGGACTCTCCTTCTTCTGCCTAACTCGGTTTTTTATCTGACGTCTTGGCGCAATCTACTTAAAATTCACAATGTGAACCCGTATATGTTCCACACAGACCGTCCCGCCTACCGAGCGTTGAAAGCACGCCTCGAGCAAATACCACTTGTTTAAACAAGCGGCGAAGATTCCGCGGAAGTGCCGTCGATGATGACAGAGGTTTGCCTCAGATTTGATACACTTCACTATTTTCGTGGGCAATCGATTCTGTGAAGTTCCGAGAAACTAAACTCCTGATGGCAGCCATCGGGACGAAACTCGGTGGGCGGCCCTCGTGGAGAATTTCGAGGCTTCGACATCTCGAGAATCGCAACAGTCGGAGCTTCCCGGCCCGTGAGATACATTTCGAGCCTCTGAGAGGATCAATCTTGAAAAAATACTCAAAACCTGGATTTTTGTCGTGCGCTGCCTCGTCGAACCTCGATTCGAATCGTAACAGGTCCGGAGAGGCTGTTGAAAGATCCGAGTGAACTTGGTTGAATTCCTCCCATGCCAGTTTTTTCCTGAATATTCGCGGCGCCGTTATCTGCACAGCGCGGAACGCATTCAAACTTTATGACGAATTACCGAGTCGACCGTTGTTCACCACTAACAAGATGAAAGCTCGGTCTCGGCGGCGACGACGCCCGCTTGTCCCAGCGGCACGCCCGAGACCCGCGGAGGAGGAGATGATATAAAACGAAGAAACAAGAAAAATGTTGCGCTCGCGCGATCAGAGATTCGAAGAGGCGCGCTCTTGAACGATATTTTGGGAAGTCGCACGCGGTATCTTTGCCTGGAGATTTTCTCGTTTCGGGAATGCATGCCTCGACATCCTCTTCAAGTCATTGGAAGCCGAATCGTCTTGAGACTCCGAGCGATTCGCCGCATGGAGTGTTAGGAGCAATTCAGAGATCGCTCATGATTCACGATCAGAGATTCGACGCTAGTGGTAGAGCGGCTTGATCTCAACGTCGTCATATTATGTTTTGCGGTGTTCAAGAGCCAATGAAGGGAATTAGGGATGTCGAGCGATTCCGGGACGAGCCTTTCCTCATCCTCCAGAAATTCCCCCGAGAAAACGTCTTTCGTAGCTGCTCGTCTGCGCGCTCGACTGGGAGGATCGATGGGGTATCAGAAGGCCCTGGACGCTTCCTTCGAGATAAGTTCGCGAGTAGAGCCGCTCGTGGAGGAGTCGTGGACTTCCATTGCGAAGAGCCGGCCTCGCAATCGAGAGTGGATTCGATGATTTAATCAGATTCCGCTAAGAACTATGCCTACCTTTCGGCTTCTGAAGTACTTGGTATGAATCAAAATTCACATTAGTCTTCGAGCTAATGAATACTTACTGCCGCGGTATTTGCGAGTTTCGACGATGGAAAACACAGGGGGACCGCGAACTCAACTGAATCTGGATACCGCTCATGTTGAGGCAGGGAATGGATTGGAGAACGCTCTCCTCCCAGCACGTTCCAACTGGCTCTGAGCGAAGTTCACTCCCAAGAGGGAGGAAGCTACGTCCGCGAACGAATCATATGATGGGGAAGTCGACGGAGAGTCTTGAATACAAGCGGGTTCCGAATTCCACAAGTCGTGCGGGTTTATACCAATGACGGAATGTTCTGAGCCCTGATTCCCTGTACCTCTCATGCATGCGAGCTTTATTCTCATATTTCCCGAACTTTTAGGCTCCGTGAGCGAGACTCGATGGCGGTATGCAATTCGTCCAATCTCCCCGCAGAATGACCGAGAGTTTCCAGAGAGCGCATCGTTCTGGTGGGGTCGGAAGAAGGGCTGTGGGAACCCACGGGAGGGAGAAGTCTCGGAGAGAAACAACATCAGAATAGACGAAAGAGCAATGTCACGCTCGAGCCACGCAGCCAGAAGCTTAAAATATCATAAAACACATGCGGTGACAGGACGTGTTCCTGTTCCCTCGGTGTTGTAAAACAGGCTTTCTTCTCTTTATGAGCTCCGATAGGACCAGCTGTTCGGCGGAGCCGAACACGGAGACAAGTCACAGACAGCCCACCAGTCAAAACTCTACGGAAGCTTGGGAGCAGCCGTGTTCCGCGGGCGATATTTCCCGCTGGCGTTCCCCGACGCCGTTTCCCTTCGGGGGACTTTCTCGGAAAAATACTCCCTCGCGTCGAGGTCGCGGCTCCCCAAGCCTCAGGTGAACCCGAATCGATAAGAAATTCCTCTGATTGTGCGAAGATTCAGCCACAGTCTTGCAGAACAAATTGCGGATTGTTGACCTCACATTCATGCGAACGCGATTGCCATGACAAACGTAGCCAATTCAAGCGTGATTGAGAGCACGGAGATCTCTAGGGGACTCTGTAGAGCTGTGCAACCCACTCTCGAGATTTCGAAGAGTCCATTAGAATCGTGGGCATCCACGCGAGTACACCGAGTCATCGAGCCGGTCCCAATTCCGAAATCTACGGAGAGGTCAGCGGGTTTTTACGTTCGATTGCGCCCCGCGCTCTAGAGGCTCCGCTCCAGACACAATACCAGCCCCGGGGGTTGGCCGGTCGTTCCTTTTTTTGGCGAAACCGTTGTCTGCTCCACTCTAGAAAACAATCGAAGGGGATTGCATTCGGACCTAAAGTTTTAGTGCAACATTTGTTGGAGGTGGCAATCGGAGCAAATCACGGCCAATATTTCGTTCATCCAATCGCTCTGGTGGCTACTGTTTCGCGGGTGGCGGAAAGACGCTTGCGGGGTGCTGAGACAGCGAGGGATCCTGAATGATGTTCCGGTGCTTACCTCTGAGCCAGACGACTAGTCTCCATGCTCAGTCACCCGTTTTCATCGTTGCAAGATCCGCCTGTGAGTCTGCAGGCACGCTTATTCCCCCACTCGGTGAAGCTTGGCTCTCAATACGGTGAGTCTTAGCGGCGGCGGAAAAGCTCATTCCTTGTTAGTGATGATGACGGCGGCGGCTGTTGTAGCCGTGAAGGCGACAACAGCAACGACAATGGAATCAAACAGGCTTGCCTCAGCAAAACAGTGATAAACACAGAGAGCCCACAGCCTCACACTGGGGTGTTGGAGCCGACGCCCGGGCCGACCACAATGTATGTAGATAAGTCTGGCTCGAGACTTTCTGTCTGTACGAAATCAGGCGGAACAGACTCAAGATCCGACGAGCATTGTTGCTCGTCGCGAGATTGTACTACTGGGTGAGAGGAACAGCCCACTCATGAACGATTCGGGCAGCTAAAGCAATGAAGCATCGTGGATGGGCAGCCTCGGTGGGAGAGATCAGATGACTCGACCAGAACGGTTCTTCGCATCTATATCTCTAGACTTAGATATTACAATAGAATACTTTTTTCCAAATGACTGTCATGATCATATTCAATAATGAGCATCATCCCTCAATTCCTACGAGGGATTGAATTCTAAAGTTCGCATATCTGTTCCAGGTGAGTGCTGATCGAAAATGGAGGATCGAATACGTAGGGAGCCCTGACCTTTCGGAGCCCTTTGTCGCAACGTAGGAATGCGGCCAGTCATTGTTGGAGACCGAGCTATAGTTTCCTTGGATCGAGCGAATGGTGTATATTGTCGTAGACTCGACGTTTTCGTCGCCGTGCCGCAGACCGCGTACTATTGTAAATCGACGGCAGCTCGTTCACATAGACAGGAACGAGTTCGCGTCGCATTCAAGGGACAAGAATAACGAGGACGAAAAAGCAAGGGAAACTGGACGGAAAGTTTTTCCGCGCGTCGTTTCTCATTGTGCTCATAAATGGTGGAGAGCTGTGCAGTCATTCATTGTCTCCGCGAACTGCAACGCCGTGGACGACTACATAACTGATGATGTGTGGAAAAAACTTTTCTCCCGTCAAAACGACTCTGCAGTTTCGAACGGTCCATTGGGAACAGGGCGACATCTGCGCCCCCACAGAGTCAGAGGACTCAATGGCGTGGGCGGATTGTCGTTGCGGAGCCCCACGGATTTACGGAGTCTAGGGGATCGGGAGATGGGATCGAAATCGGCCTTTTGGAGGCATTGTGCGATTCGGAGGCTTTTTTCGGATGCCTGCCGCTTGGTTTTAATCGCGGTTTCCAAAATGTGAAGGGCGCGACTTCCCCGAGGGAGTTTCCTGTTGGGTCAATCGATCGGTCCCTCCGTCCGCGTGTCGCTCGGCTTGATCCACGCGCTCGTCCCTTGGATCAGATCTGCGTTTATGATGTCGCGCAGGGAACAAAAAACCTCAGCGGCTGCCTAAAGTTCCGCTCGAGGAAAGGCGCTCGCCGCAGATTCAAGCGGGAATTTCAATAGAATCGCGCTCAGATTCCGCTATTGCACAAATTCACGTCGGGAATCTCGAGGAGAAATCGTGCGAGCAAAGCGATTTCCCATGCTAGACTTTCCTCCTGCCAGCCCGCGTTCCTTTGCGTTCGGCTGAGATGCAAAGAGAATTGTTCGACTCGAATTTCAGAGAGCAATCGAACGATGGGAATCCGCTCGATCCATGTGGAGAAATTCTGAGTGGGACGCAGGACGGCAGGATTCGGAGGAAAGGTGAATGCGAGAGGAAAACGTATTGGACGGAGGAAGTCGAGACGAAGACCCTAGGCAAGCGGTCAGGAATTGGAAAGTCTTCATGCTGCAAGAGTCGAAGAGTGATGAGAATCAATGCCTACGCGTGCAGGACGAGGAGATGACGACTCCGTTTTGGCGGCATGCTGGCTGGAAGTCATGCATCTATGTGCCAAGAATCTCAGGAGCGAGATGGGAGGAAGGGACTCAGGTCAAGGAACTTAGAGCCTGAATCGGGCAGAATTCGAGCTTGACGTCTTGGCAAGGGTCGAATTCCCGCTTGTTTGTGAGATGGAGATTGTTCAAGAATTCAACGTTCTCGCGATGGGTGGATGCATGGCATACCAGGTTCCTTTCTCTCGCCACGACTCACGACACGCAAGATGCCCGGAGCGGAATCGCCGGTTACCCCAACGAGTTCTCATAGCCATGTCCGGCCTTCTTCTCTTCAAATTCATCTCCGGTCAAACAGGCCATTGGCACAGGCACAGGGTTCTCCGCGAGGAGATGAGTCAAATCGCCAGAGTTACACAGTGTGCTGCGAATCGGAAAATATCCGGGAAATCGGGTCTCTGGTTTCGATTGACCAGAGGCGCGAAATAATAAACGCATTCCGAGAAGCTCCAAAAGCGGACAGCTCGACGCAATGATCGGCGATTTGGACCGCTCCCTGTTTCCCGAGTGATCGCTTTTCCCGATCTCTGCGGTTGGCAGCGAGTGGATCTACTGCGAGTTCATTAATTACGAGACGGAGGCCGTTTATGGCGTCGCCTCTTCCCAAATGACCTCTTCCTCTTTTTTTCGATTCCATCCTCGCACAGAGTTTCTCGGAAGTCTCATTGACCTGTCGGACAACGCCGAGTCCCCAAGCGAGGGGGGGGAACACGAAAAAAAGTCGCAGTATGGAGGCTGAGCCTTTGTTCGCTTCCACTGAGATCGTTAAATAAAATTCGGAGGTCAACCACCACTATACCGAAAAAAAGTCATGATAGAAAAATTCCGAGAGGGTGGACACTTTCACGCTTCACCAATTTATGTGCGCGATGAAGAACGGAGACGTCTTCCCACATGCACACTCCTTTACGAACTTTTCGCTGACTTATTCCGTCGGGCTATGAGGAAGGAGGGGTACACCGTCTCTCAAAATCGTCAGAGTATCTTATCGGTAACTTTTAGCCGAAGAGAACTTGTGAGGGCAATTCCATCACCAATGTGGTTCAAGATCGGCTGTTTTCGGAGACCGAATTCATGCTTTCAAACCACAAACCGCGAGATGTGAAGTGACAATAGCACACTTGAAACACCTACCGGCGGCAACAGCCGCGATGAGGGGTAGGGGTACGAAGGAAAAGAGCTCGAACCGCCTCCGACCTGGAATAAGATCAGATCGAATGGGTTTCCAATGACACGGCGCCGGAGTCAAGATCTTCACGCCAAAAATATGAAATTACGCGCAGCCGCCGCGAAGGCTCGAAACCTCGGGAGATTGCATCGAAATTCAGCGGCACGTGCTTTAGCGCGCCGATGATCGAGTGACTAGCGCATCTCGCGCCCGTTGTGCGAAAAATGTTTCTCTCCTCGTGAGATCGTGACTGACTTCATTTCGTGAGGAGCCGCTTGCGCTGCGTGATTTTATTCCACGGGAAGATTTCGCTCTAGCGAGAGCTAACTATCCTGCAGCAAATTTCCGAAGTCAGTCCTCGTCGGGCAGGTTCGATTCTCGGGCCAGCGAGCTCTAACTCTTTTCCAGAAACTAGGATGTCAGATTTAATTGGCGCTTACGGAAGTTTCGACAGCTACGGTCAATGAGTAAAGGGACAAGGAGAGCCCTCGGGTATGGGCTGACCATGGAGCCACCGTAACCTTCGGGGATTTGCGCTCGTCTTCTCAAGATGAAAAAGCAAAATAATTGAAAGGCGGGCTCGATACGGACACATCGGGCATCACGATTTTCTGGTTCTTGTGGCGCCCTCCTCGGCGATCGGCTGAACTTAAGCGTCACGGAGTCGTTGAAGCCCGCAGCGACCGTAGGATGGCGGTACGGTCTCCGCGCCGCTCTGGAAATGATCATGGGATCCGCGTTGATAGGCGCCGAAAGACGTCATGCGTGGGACCCCAAAAAAGCACAGAACCTGTTTTTCCACCAATTATACGAATTATCCAGCGGGTAAGGCCTGACGTAGTTCGTCTGCCCTAATCCGACGCCCCAACGAATGAATGAATCCCATGAATCCATGACTCACGTACTCACGTGTCTGCTCGATGAGAGATTCCCCTGGCGACCGAGGCCTAGGGCCCTATCCTCAGTACACCCGTGTGAGCAAAATATGCGTTCCGCCTGGAGGTCTCTCCAGCGGAAGTAGACAACAGCCGAGATTTTCCATGGGGAGAGAATCCTGAATACTCTCCATCGCCCACATGGAGTAAAGGCGGACTCTGCTTTCATGCATCTGGCTTCTGGGCTCATGGAGAAGGCCCATGAGCACCCTTAAATCGCCTCCCCAATAGAAAGTGGAACTTGCCCAAGATGGAGCATCCATCGGATCGGGCATCGGGGGATTCGGATTGCATCGGCACCCGGGAAGCAGAAGGCGTCGTTCAAATCGCCATTAACCATGGGAAAAGAGTAGCGGCGATTAGGTGAACAATGATACCTTTTTTCTGCTCCAAAAACGACCAGCTCTTATCATCACTACATAATCATGTGCTTGCGGGACGTCGTCGGCGACTCCACCACGCGAGTCAGTGATGGGTGGAAGGCTTGCTGCGGAACGAACCGTTCACTTCGTCTTGTCCTGGGTCATAGACCATCCTCGATCCAACATCTGAGTCTCCTACCGATGCAGCCCCTCTGACGAACCGGAATTGTGTTGACCAGAGGCGATAAACGAGCTCTTGGTAGAAAAGAATGTGAATATATTCCGTCTATGGAGCTCGTTTCGGACGAGTTTCCGAGACGGGATTCCAAGGGAGTTTGGAGGTTTAGATTCAGCTCTATTCCGCAACGCTGATGGAAAGCTTCGCGAGAAGGAGGAGGAGCGAACGGATTGCTTCCCAGAAGGAGGGAACCGATTTCGAGACAAGTGTTTTGAAACCAAATTCCGTAGCACAGTGCTTGAATCAATGTTAAACTCCCATCTAGAATTCATGGGATGAACTCGCCTGAGAGAGTTTCTACACGTTCTCTTTCCGTCTCTCCCGCTACAAATACACTCATAGTTCCGATTCCGGGAAAGTCTACGTCGTGAAATCGACAGATGTCTGCCGAATCTGGGGGCCTCGGTTCGGGGAGGAACGCGAGGTGTTTATGCCTGCATCGGGCGTGAATGGTTGGCTACAACTCGATCTTGTCCTTCTGATTGCCTACTACCGGCTAGCACTTGAGGATGATATCCCTTGCATAATCACATGCTCCATGCTCCGTGTACCACAATCGAAGAGCGCCCACCGCGATTCATAAATTAGTATAGTTTAGTATGTAGTATAATAATTTTAGAGATAGGTAAGTACCATATTTAAATCGGATTAGGTCGGATCCACCTGAGCCGAAAAGACCTCGGTATCCTCTTGGGGATGATAGACATCCGCGCGAATGTCTGATCTCTGTGTCAAGGCGGGACGATTCGAGTGGGTTTCAAATACTCTTTCTTGAATGCACGGTGAGTCAGGAATAAGGGGAAGCGATTAAGAGCGTCGACGATAGGAAGCTCTGCGTAAACGGGGGATTCCCAGCTCGATCATTTGACTCATCGTCACATCGGTGCACTGAGGGAGGTATTTGATTGATTGATGATTGATTTTATTTCGATCTTCCATATGCGTATATATATGGTCCCTTTCATTTCAGGGGTGAATTTTTTTGCATTCACAGATCATTCATCCGCCCACTTCGTCAAGATATTTTTCGTCTTCCTTAGATCATTCGCGGTAGTACCAGGGTGAAGTCCAAGTCGGTGCGAATATTCTTGTGGGTCGAATCTTCCTTCCTCGCATTCCAGAACGATGTGGGTGTCTGTCTCTGGGGCTCCGCATTTGGGGCAGCTTTCGTCGATCGAAGGGTCTCGGGCATGTTGTCGACTCCTGGTGTTGAGCATTCCTGCTCTTGCAAGCGCCAAGAGTCGGCTGCCTCGCGTGTTGTCGTATATATTCCTCTCAAGACCCCTTTTGTCTTTGAATTGTCGATATATACGTAATGTGGTTTTGGTGACCATGTTCTGTCGCCATAAGTCATCCAGTTTTTTCCGCACCCTTGCTTTGAGCTCTTTGCGAAATACGTTCCACATTTTTGTCCGGATGTACTATTCGGGGGCTCGAGTTGCTCCAGGCCGAACTGCATTCTCAATTTTTTGAGTCTCTCTACTGCAGTTACCCTAGCTTTGGTCAACTCTATGGCAGTGAGGATACGTCTGGGCCAGCGTTTTTGGTCCATATGTTTCACTCTCTCGAAATACATCGTTTTGCTCGTGGCCTCTCTTGCCTCGAAGGAACTCCATCCGAGTTCGCCTTCGATAAACTCCTTCGAAATTGTGGAGTGTGGTATGCCGAGGGCCCACCTTCCCGCATCTCTCTGCCTGACTTCGATAAGGTTTCTCAGTCTCTTCGGCATAGTTATTGTTGCGTTGCAATAGGTTAGTTGCGGTACTGCCGTGGCTTTCCAGAGAATTTTGGATACTTCGAATCTATTGAAGCTCCATAACGTTCTCGCGTTGAGTCTTTGGATTGCCTTGTTCGCCGTCCTGGTTACCTTCTCCCAGTGTTGTGATAGGTAGTCCCTTTCGGCCGATAACTCGATTCCCAGATATTTGTAGGATTCTACTTCTGGGATCTGCCTCCCCTGTATCGTGAGGCCCTGATCGTGCATATGTGTTGAGGGCGGTCGAGAGAAGACTATCACTCCGCTCTTCTGGGGATTGAATTTGATGGACCGTTGTCGCCAAACTTGGATGTTATCTCCAGAAGAGCTCTCATATCGCCGATCTTGTTTGCCATCAGACATAGGTCGTCAGCAAAGAGTAGTCCGGGGATCGTAAAGAATTTGTTCTCCTTTACATCCCAGAAATTGCCCTTTTTCGCAAATCTGAACCCCAGTCCCGTTTCCAGGAGCTGTTTTTCGAGGTCTGCGATGTATAGGCTGAAGAGGATGGGAGATAGGGGACACCCTTGCCGAAGTCCAATATGGATGGATACTTCCTCCGAGGTGTACTCACCGTGTCGTACGAAGATACAGGTTTCCTCGTACAGGTGTTTCAAGAGTTCGATTATTGACGGACTCATGCCTCTCTCCTCCAATGTTTGCCACAGTTTCCTTCGATCTATTCGATCGTATGCTTTTGTGGCGTCCAGAAACACGCAAATCAGGCCCGTCTTTTGTGCTCTTGCGATTTCTATCGCGGATGTTAGGATAAAAATGTTATCCTCGCCCCGGCGGTCTTTTCTGAACCCATTCTGCATCTCCGAGAGCTGTTCCGTATCTTCCGCCCATTGTTGTATGTGTTTCCCCAATATTTTTGTGAAAACTCTGTACAGGACGTCAGATACACAGATCGGTCTGTAAGTGGTGCGATCGCCCTGTCACTTGACGATCAAGACTGGGCGCGTGGGACCACAAGATCGCCGCTATCGCCCACACCGATTGATGTCTTCAGCGAGTGCGTTTATCGTAGGAAATCATATCGTCCCCTGCGCAGCTCCCTCCAATTGTGAGGAAGTTCCGCTTAATAGATTCTACAATAAGATTTTAGCGGACTGTCACAAGACTCCCATTGAAAATGGCTGCCACCCGTTGTCAGAAGTCGATGAGGGACAATCAACTTCCCAATGAAGGTTTTCCGCTGGTAGGAGCCCTCGGACTTCGGCGGGAAAACTTGTCGGTGGCCGTTGTTCGAGATAGACGGTGTGTTTCGTCTGCTCGTACTCATCTGATTCAATATACCGATGTCCGATCGCAAGTTTTTCGGTCTCGGTATTCAGGAGTAGCGTCTGTATCGACGGATAATACGACAGCTTGCAGTTTTCGGAATGAATGTTGCAATCCAATCGACCCGATCGGGAGCCCGCATGATAACTGCGGGCTGATGAGACCATAACTAGGAACCCAGACATTTAATTCACATCATTCTGATGGACTTGTCAATCTATACCCAGGCAGGTACACAGACTTCATAAACACAGTTGGGGACGCACGGATTAATGAAGGCGGTCGCCTCGGAATGGATGAAGAGTCAGTTGCGAGCTCGGTAGTTCTCGGAAACGTCAAACTATGTTCATATAGGGATGCAGTTGATGATCACATGAAAGATGATCCGGCGGAGCGAAGCCTATCAGTAGACATCGATTCGCCTGGAGAGGTGGAGCTTACACGATCGGTGTCATTTTCAGCTCGTTCAGATTTGCACTATTTTCTGGTCCGCGGTGGATTCATGTTCCTTCTTCGATCAGCTCGCAGGTAGAATAAGGGATTTGTCGCTACACCCATTATCTATTTGCTGATGCTCTTCTCGAGTCCACATGATAAACGACGTTCCGGCACCGCATACCGAAGTTTCCAAGTTATCGTCGACGACTTTTCCTTTTTGATCACGAAATCGATGCTAGAGCGACATCAAATCTCCTCGGTACAGCTTTTCTCGAAATTCTACTTTCGGAGCGACTTTCGCGGGCAGCCCATGAGGATCTCCTCGAGGCGGCTCCATAATTGAATAGGAGCATTCCCCCCATGATATCAATGCAAGCTCATTTTCTTCATTATCGAGTCGACAATACCCAATCATTCATACGGAACCACTCGTAGCGCTTGAATCAACATGGGAAATGAAATAGAGTGTATAATCAAAGAAAACAACCGCCTCCCCATTTTCCCACTCTAATAAGGGTTCGGGACAAGCTGGTCATCAGCGTCGCTCCACACATTTATTACACTCACTCTTGGAACAACGGTTACTAAATCGATGAACTGCATTGTACAAGAAACGTGGACCGAAGATAATATGAGGTGGATGTCCTTCTCGAGCCCTCTCGCCGCCCAAACCCGAAGCTCGCCGTCCCTGAGTACGGGAGCGATTTCTCAGGTTTCGATCAGGTTATCGTGAGGGATTGCCGTCATTGATGAGCATGGAAGTAAGAAGAGGATATTCCTTCCGAATCGCCTTGACAGCTGTTGTCGCGGTGCTCGTCCCCTCAGGAATTCGATCGAATCGTGTAGTGAATTTAATTACGATCTTGAAACCATGGGTCTCTCGTTCTGCTGTCAGAATTTGTTGAGAGCGTTCAATACACTAGACTCGTCGCGAGATGAGGACCCTCATCTCCATGGCTCCGAAGCATCCCTCTTCCGCCCTTTGCTTTCGAGGAGGATGAGACTGTTGACTTGGAGCAATTCTCCTCGGGTCCACGGGAAGAATACTCACTGACAGCCGAGGGGCTGAGGCGTTTTTGGAAACTTGGAACGTGCGTCACTCTCCGTGTCTTCCACTCGTGAGTTTCACTCAGGAGCCGTTGCCGCTCCTTCGTACAAAGGAGGGGCAGCATCTCTTCGGGCTGCCCGATGCGCATAAGCACCTGAAAACATTCACGCGGAGTCGAAACCTCGCGACTTCCTCTATCCTCGGACAAGAAGTCTCTGCTCGTCACTTCGTTGTTTTCCCTGCTCCTTCGTTCTTCACCCACCCAATGCTCCGCCCCGATCGCGGAATCTTCAGCTCGAGAACAGAAGCTCTGCAAATCCGGATTCAGACAGATTCTCTCATCCAGCTGTATTGATCGAGCCATGGGAGATAATGGAAGTATGTGGTAATTGTGTATTCACGATCTTGTTCCGCCGATGAATCCGTACGATAACAGGGCGACCCCTCTTTCGACCAACGCATTTTCCCGCGACAGAGTGCCAGTGAAACCGACGCTTTCCTCTGAGACCCTCTCTGATCTCCCTTTCCACGACGAGAGTCAACACAGCCTCGTGGAGTGTCCAGAGAAGCCGGTCGAATCGCGCGGAGTCCACAGTGTGACCATGACAGTCAATAGTTGAGAACTATCTCTGATCGGTAGAGCTGCGTATCCGATATCAGTCATATTCGCATTTGTGCCGATCAGTGGCCGGCCACACCGGTGGAAAGAGCGGCGAATCCTCTCCTTTTGTAGTATGTTCTGACCATCGGGAAGGACTCGGTCCGAGCGTGCACCTTCCGTGGTTGCCATCACCGGGAACGACGTCAACGATTAAAGCGAATTGACAGAAAACTGGATCTTGAGCCCGGGGTTGCGTTCGTGAAGTGAGATTAAGTGCGTGAAACTGTTCATCGACGATCGCTGCCCGCCCAGACCCAAAGTGCAATCGGATGGGACCAATATTCGGCAGTGCCGCCCGACTTTGAACAATCGCCCACCCAGCCGGCCACACTCCTAGCAGTTTGAGAAGCGCGCCCGGATCTCTGGCCGCTCGCGGGATCGTTTGAGTTCTGATGATGTGAATTGAAATCAGGAAAGGTACGGACATGCGTTGCTGTCCTAGCGTGCGACCATGCCACATCAGCGAATTCCGTTCATCGACGATATGGAAGCCTCCGCTCCGCCGTCGAAATCAGTAAGCGTGGATGTCGTCGGAAGCCCCCCGAAACGAGCCCCTCTACGTCGTCAGCCGACGGTCGACGACACCGACGGTGACGTTCGCGACTCGCCCGATGAAGTCGTTCGATTCCATGACACGGGAGCGAGCTCCCCCGAGCATCCGCGGAGGAAGTTCTTCCGAAAACTTCGGCTGTTCAAAATGCCGGCCCGGAGAGTGGATTCGTCCACGTCGGAAGAAGAGGCCCGCACCCCATTGCAAGGATCCAGTTTTCATTTCACTCGATCTATTCTATCGGGGAAAAGTAGCAACGAATCGAACCTCACGCAGAAGACAAGACTGCCGACCTCGGATTCAGAATGGGAGGACGAGCGGAAAATGTCTATCAAGAACGGCGTCGGTCAGAAAGCCCCCGTCGTCCAGAAATCATCGCTGAAAAAGAATCCATCAAACTCCGATCGTAACGGACAAGAAAGACCGCCGAAAGTGAGCAAGAAGCAAATTGAGGAATTCTTAGATGAGCTGTCGTCGGGCTCTTATCATTCGAGCGAACGACCGTCACAAATATTTTTCAACAATAAGGCGACGGGACGCACCTACCGCTCTCAGTCGGTGTTCTCGGCCGACCCTTCGTCGCCGTACTACGTTTCGAAAGGAGTTGAAAGCAACGATAACGTCAGACGCTCGCCAAGTGTGTCCTGCGTTCTCGAGATCCTTCGACGGGAACAACGCGAAGCCGAGCTGAAAGGAATTGTGATCCCGCCTGGAATATCGCTAGCTGCATTCGATAAGCCGAAAGTCAGCACCATCAGACAGCACTACTATCCCGAAGGCGGCTGGGGCTGGGTGATATGTTCGATAGCCGTCTTCATTCATTTTCTCGTCTACGGAATTTACTGGTCCTTCCCGTTGCTCATTCTCCGGATCAGGAATCAGTTCAAGTACACAGTGGAAATCTTCCCTTCAGGTGAGCTCCAACCCGGCTCGGAAATTTTTTTTTCTTAATTTCCCGCTCATCGTTTGACTCGACTAGCGATTGTGTCTTCCGCCCTGTGTAGAGATCGGTCGCTTCCAGGAGCATTGAGCTCGAATGTGGTGGCACCTGCGTCCCATGGGCCCCGCAACAGCTGTGTTTCTCGACAGACAGAGCTTCCGACTCGAGACGACAACGGAATCCGAGTCTCCCAATAGATTCTCCAAGAGCCGTTGGACGTTCCCGCACCGGGATGCGGTGGATCCGAGCGGCGTACCGAAGAGCGAGAAGTGTCCGGAGGACGAAATATCGCCCTGTCGGGTGGTCTCGAACCCCCTATAGTGGAGCTCGAGAAATTGACGTGACCCAAGAGAACACACCCCGGCGGTCAGGAGCTACCTAGTGCGTTAGAGAATCTCTTTCATGATTGCTGCCGGACTTCGCTCCCGTCAGAACGGGAGCCGAGTTTGGATGGAGGGAACGAGCACCAAATATTAGCATAATCACGAGGGGAAAGGCGTCTCGCGATGCGGTGTCTGCTGCTTCCCTCATTATATATCGGGCACTAGCCCCAAATAGGGACTCGTATCAAATTTGAGGAATGAGCTTCGACGGGATCTCTCGACTCACAATCGGTCTGATAGGAACATGAACTCTGTCATTGTTGCATCAAGCTCGGAAAATGCGATCCGAAGCTCCCAACTTAATTAAATCGTGCTACCAATAATCATTCGGAACCGACAATCGCTGGTGGACGCGCAATGGAGGAACGGCTGATTCCAATGTACCTGTCGATTCCGTCCGGTGAGTGGTGCGCTGCCGATCGCAACATGATATATGCAGCTGGGTACGGCCCGACAAACGTAACTCTTTTTCGCCGGCCGTGCTCATTAAAAAACTGAATGAATCGATTGCGCTCTTTCGTTCGCGAGCCGGCAGACGCTTCTTTAAACCTGCGTTTCAGTCAAATCAGTTCCTGACTCCGGCCGACGAAGTGTTGCCGGCGCTAGATTATGGCGGCGATGCCCATGCCTCCGTCGTTAACCAATGTCTCAGTGCGTCAAACACTGTTCCATTCTTCGATCCAGAAAATATCGCCTCGGGCGCTAAAAACCGGGTTTTCATTTCTTTCCGCCGCCGCCGGTCAGCTTCGGTTTATTCTTCGCGAACAAAATGGTTAAGCTGGCCTCGTGAAACGGATCCGTCGATCTTTTGTGCCTCTAGTGTTCATTACCATTTTCCGCGGAGTCCGATTAAGTCGTCGGAGTCGACATCGATTTCTATCTCCGAAATGGCAAATCCAGGAGGCTATAGCGTCGGGACCCGATCTCTCGTTTTAAAAGCGCTCGCCCGTCAAACGACATAATCACAAATAGTTTCGATTTTCCTTATTCGTCAACACCGCTTTATTGACTCGACTATTATAATACTCCGAACGAAAAATCGATATTCCTCCCATCATTCTCCCCAACGACGGAACTTGCTTCTGGGTGACGCCAGCGGGAGCCGATGGGCTGTAGACCGAAAGGCCTGAAAACGGAAGCTGCCGCTGCGAGACGTTCAGACGAGGCTACTCACGGAGATGTAAGATCCGTCTCGGACCGAGAACGATTGAGATGGGCTCGTCCACGGAATGAACAGATTTCGAGCGCCGATGCAGACTCGGCTCTCGAAGTGCTTACCCTCGATGGAGAAGAATTCAGGGGGGAACGGATAACGCAGGAATCGCAATCCGATACGCTTAAGCAGAGCGGGGCGAAACTCGGTGATGGAGAGAGTCTCCGAGGTCCGATATCTGCGATTCGCATTTCGCCAATTGATGGCCGCTGCTGTCGCCAGGGATAGACTGGGTCTCGTTCCTGCTTCTCGGAATGTCTTTGCATGTCTGCCATCGCAGCCACAGAGTTGCTGTCAAGGCTCCAATGAGTGTGACCCGATGTCACTGAGGCTGCAATACAATTCTGCGGCTCTCGAGGAGCAGTGGGCCCTGCTACCACGGCCACGAAGCTCGAACTGGGACCTCATCGCGATCGATTGTTTGAGGGAAGGGCTTCCCGAGTGTTCAGATCAGCAACCTCGTCTCTAATTTTCGTGGAGAGATGTATCGAGCAAGTCTATTTTCTGTGATTAAGGGTATTCCTACTTCTCGTCCTGGACGATCAGATATTTTCCGATCAAGTACGTATTTCGGTATCCCCGCATCAGAGCGAGGAACTTCTTTGTACCGTTCTCGGAGAATAGAGTCGTTTTCAATCTCTGACGCTACCAGGATATCTCCCGGGATAGCGGAAAGTTTTTATTCGAACATCGGCATCGACTGGGAGTCGAGCAGGATAGAGCGCGGCAGAGCTCCTCCTGAAACTTTGACGACTTCCATCCTGCTCCCGAGTTGTTCCTCCGTGTTTCTCCAGACCAGGCTCTGGAAGACGAAGTCAGTGACCAGCAGCTCCCTTTCTACACAGAATCGAAAGAAAAATATTCGATTCCACTATCCTCGGCTCTCCCAAGTGAATTCCATGCTCCGCCCCTTGATTCCCCAAGACGGGAGCAAACCCGAATACTTGGATGAATTACCGATGCTCGCCGTCGAGTGAGAACGAGCCATGTACATAGGTGTGGCTGGAAGTTCTCTCCCGAGTCATTCCCTGTCTGACTCGGGACAGAGATCGAGGGAACGATCGCAGGAGATTTCCCGAGTCGAGATCAAACGACGAGACAGGTCTCGCGCCATCGAAACCTTGTCTGGGTACCGTCTCTGTCTCTCTGTCTGGTTCTGCTCCCTTGCGACTGGCACGATTCGTATAGAAGAGACAGCAGCGAGGCCTCCGGTGACGGACATCGAGTAGACTCATTGATGAGAGCGTCAGAGATGACGAATGCCATCGAATCTGCTGATAACGATTGTTCAATCTCGCAATGAGTGATCATGAATCATGAGCTTGTGAAGCTAAATTTCGCTCGGTACGCTAACTCCGGAGGGCTTCCAAACTTCCACCGGACTTGAGGATTCCATGTAACTCTCCGATTTCCGAATTCCTCTCTTTCGGGACGAATTCCGGAACACGGTCTGCGCTCCTACAATTCATTTCGCTCGATGCCAATTTCTTTTCTGCATTCCCTCTCCGAGAACATCGTGGGATTCCGGCCACGGCAGAGCAGACAAGAAATTACCGAAGAAAGCGCCAATCGAACGAGATCTTTTTCAACACCGTGTGGAAGTGCGTCCGAAGGGTGAAGGAAAAATTCTCGACATTAATCTTCATGTGATCGGAAAACGCTTCACCTGGTGCGCTTCGGACTTCGCGGCGGCCGCATGGCGATTCCCAAACCCGACTCTTGCTTATATTTCATTGAGTTATCATCAGCCACGGGCAATCAGAATCCGGGAGTCATTCAAAGGTGCCAAGGCATGATTTATGGAGTCTCTCATCGAGTAGGGTGCTATCACCTCTCGACAGAACAAATTTAGCGGCTCGCGAGTAGCACTTCAAATCCGTGGGACGGTATCAGCCATTGACAGGAGTATGAAGTTTTCACGACCAGGTTCAATTGCTAAATCAATTCTGAGACATCAAGAACGCGAGAGATCTGAGGATACAATGCGGGGGTGTTCTCCTTCCTCTGCCAGGGGATGCGGCTCACGATTGCTGTATCCAGTGTTCCGAGAGAGGAGGCTTTATTTCACTCGAGGGCAATCGGAATTGCGTTGCGTATGAATGCCTTCATGGGCGAGATGGCCTCATATAAGTTTTTATGGTCTCTTTCACTGCTACCGATGGCGCGAACGCTATCTTCTCGTGACACACGGTTAATGCATCTGTTTACGGTTGCTGATGACGGCATCCAATCGAGATAATTGATGTTCACAATGCCCCACGTCATGTGGTCGTTTTCATTATATTAGGAAGGCCCTCCCGAATCGAATTATTGGTCTACACTTGTTCGGTGCAATGGGCATTCCTCCGTTCGGGGTTCGGAATTCGCTCAAGACTGGAAGCTCGACATACATACATGAGCAAAAAAAAGATCATGGCTGAGAGTAACCCTTGAGAAATTTCATAACCCTCGCCCAATCTGGAAACTCATGCTGTTTTCCGAATCGGCAGAGGACTCTCTTCGACGGTGCTTTATCAGGCCGACCGTAAACGATTGGTTCCGCTGTCTGTGGTCGATATCGGCGGAACAGGTAAAGGACAGTCATTATATCGCGACTACGATGCTCCCGCGCGCATCCGCCGCTTCATTTAAATGCAAAGGGGAGGCTCGAAACCGGCCTCACTCCGGCACTAATTGTAATTGATGTTTTCGTGACCGTTGGAGTGAAAATTCGCATCGAGAGTCCACCGAACGTTGTGTAATAGAAGAAAATACACAGAAGAAGACACTATCGGAGGTTCTCGTTCTGCGACCGCATCTGATCTTGTCGGGGGGCGGACTGGAATCTCTCCCCACCGCGTAATCGATTCGATGATTTTTCTCTATTCTTCGTAGGTATAGAAGTCGGAGCCTCGACTGAGCATTGAACCACGCTTGGCCTCCACGCCTAGGCGCGAGGTGGAGACCATCGCCAGCACGCAGCGGAGCCATATACACGGCAGTCGGCACAGTGTGAATGAAGCGCCATCGATCGGGCACGCCGTCTCGCGTTGCGATTGTTCGCAATGTTTTCGTTGTGAAACGCATACATATGCCGGGCATCTGTTTGGGTTTCTGATGACAGTCTCGGCGTATGCAAAAAGAGAGCACCGACACCGGCGACATCGACACCCTCAACAGTCTTGCGCGTATCGCGAGAACAAGGAACACCATTTTGTTTGGACGACTGCCAAGTCATCTTTATCGGTTGTTCATCTATGGCACGATCGAAATAAGCATCACTTTTTCTCACCCTATTTTCACGCCTCCTCTCTCTCTGTTGCTGTGGAGCTCATGGCTCCGCTCTCACTTTAATTGACACACAACTGACTTCCGTAACACGTTCGAAAGCAGCTTCTCTGAGACATGATCGATCGACCGTCTCCAGAATTCTCTCGCCGTCTGAGAAAACCCAGTTGACTTTCCCGCCGACAGAACCCGGCAAAATATTGAGAGTGTCATCTTCGCCGCTCGGAGATCGCGACTCTGCCATAAACTCTGCCCGAATAAGCTGGAGGGAGAGTTCTTCCCCGGCGGTTAGGTGTTTCTGGCCTCGCTGGCTAGGAAGGTCCTCCACGAAAGCCGAGCAGAGGCACATGAATAGGAACAGCTATTGTGTCGGTCCAGCTGAAGATCTCCCCCTCACTTCTGCTCCCCAGTCCCAGTGGGCGCTTTGTGATGTATATGTCTCCCTGGTCGCCAGAATCTCTCCAGAATATGTCGCCAGAATCTCTTTCGATTCGCGGCGAATCTCACGCCCGTCCCTCCAGACCTTATACTTGCCATTGGATGGTGAGCGTTGAATTTCCACTGCATGGATTGTGCTGGAATCATCCGTGGCCAGATCCAAGTGATGAAGCTCCTATGACGCTATAGGAGACAGCTAGCGGAAAAGACGAGGAAGGAAGAGTGGCTCCATGAAAAATTTCAACCCTTCTGATCGCTGAAAGCATGAGCTTTATTGGTCATGCCCGAGATGAAGAGCGAATCTGCACCGTCAGCTCAGTCGGATAACAGTCACAAACGGGTAAATCTTGACCGGCAGCAGAAAAAGAAAACAGAAGATCGCCGGAGGCTACACGCATTGGTGTCATTCTGACAGTCGAGAAAGTCAGATCGGCGGATTTAATGACCGGGCTTCTTCCACATTCGTCCGATTCTCATGCAAGGAGCCACGCCGAACGGACAGATCGACCGGCAAACAGGGAGGGAATCTCAGAACGCATGATAGACAATCCATGTGAGCAAAACGGCGGAAGAAATGACCTCATAAAAATAAGTTTACGAGTCATTATTGGTCTCCGTTAGATTTGAGAGCGCCTCCGGCAACAATTGAGCATTCCGAACAATCGAAACTTTTCCGTGCGATAATATATGACTCCGCATGAAGAATCGATTGGCTCATGATTCAGATCCCCGATTCCGCTTCGAGACGCGACGGTAGCCTAATGTCTTGGCTTATCGACGATCAGCTGGAATGAGTAGGGCGATCAGACTCATTGATTGACCACGGGATGCGAAGAGATGAAAGAATGAACATCCCTATCGGATTAGCATCGGATATTCAGACGATAGTCATTGGAAGAGTTCATCAGATGATTGGCAGGTGGATAAAAAGCGGAAAGCGAGCCTGGGGATCGACTTTAATCTGATCCTTCGTCATGTGGGGTAACGAACTCCGGACGGGAATCCTAGGTATTTCAAAGACTCAATCAAGACACCGAATTGCGCGGTCCTGCAAGACGAGATGCCTCATGTGGATCGCATAGGACATGTCAAAGTCCGGAGGTTCGGAAACAAGTATCCAGTGCTTGACCGTAATTTTAAACAACACGTGATCGCCTTTCGATGCCTCTTGCGCCAAGGGTTCGGCCGCAAGAGACTTTTTATGATTAAAATGGTGTCCCCGCTGGACGTAAGCGTCATCTCTGGCTGTTATTAAAATCAAGCCCACGCGGCGAACAGCACCGCTCGAAGCGTCGATTGGAAACTGCTTCTCCGCCTCTTCTCCGCCGTGTCGATTGAAACTTTTCAAAATCAAACACGTGTCATTGAAGTCGAGTGCATTTCACTGCCAAACCTGTGACGAAAGCTCGTGGATTGAAACAACACCGTTTATGTTGAGAAGCCGCTGACCGGCGAGGAGGGACGGTTTCTGCGAAAGGAGCGCGGAATTCCAAAACCGGGATACCCCGCGGAGTAGTTTCCGTGATAGCTTATCGAGGCCGAAATTGTTCGCCTCGTTTAGATTAGACTGTTGCGGCATCCGGGGCTGGAGCCTAGACTGAACGGCTCGCAATCAGTTTTCCCGCTCTTCCCCTTGAATATTTGCCGCTTCGCGGCGCGACGCTTTGGCTGTGCGGAGAGCGCAAGGTCTCGGATCCACTAGCAAGGGAGAGTATTCGGGGACAATACCCGACGTGCAGCCGCTCGACTCTCGCTTGACCATACACCGTCACGCTTGCGAGAAAAATAGCATGAATTTCTGTTCTGATAAGTCTTCGACGGGGCAGGAACTTAAGGGACCCTCTCACGAACCTCGAGATTTCATCCGAGCCATTCATTCCCCGAAAATATGGATCCCGGTGTCAGGCCTCTGACACAGTCCTGCCTCTCATTCGCTGTTCATCGGAAGCGCCAACACCGGCGAGACGTGTGAACAATACTGTTATTCGGAATCTCAAGTCGTTCCCGATGACCACGACAGCAGCACCATCCCGAGTCGGTAGGATCGATACGGGTCGAATGATGAAGTCCTCATCGTCGGAATGGGGTTCTTTTCAGAGAGATTGTAATCGCACAATGCTCGAGTCACCCTCCCCACATCGATCAAGAGACATATCAGCAAGCGATTAATCGTACTCTGTTTGACAAAGACCGCTCGTTCATTCGCCCATTCGCTCGGAAGATCGGATAGCCGGCCACTCCTTCAGGAACGCTGCCGTCTGTCCGATCACTCGGAGTCCAACAACTGGTATCGGTCCGCGTTGTTGAGCGTTGCTCGGTCCAGACGGACGTCGATCCGATGAAAGCGGCATTGCAGCTTCCGATAGGTTTTTTCGATAGTTTTCTTCCCCTTCTCGGCTGCAACAAATGGTCAGCGAACGGCGGAGAGAAGTCAGAGAAGATCGTTCGGCCTGAAGCGAAAAACACTTGAGAATGAAAGCTTTCGCTCCGAGGTTCTCTTCGCTCCACGCAAATGATTTAAAAGCATCGCGATGATCGTGAGAAGTTTTTCCGGTATCTCGGAGCCATTCTCCGGGCTTCTCCGTTCGATGTCGTCGATTTTCCGCTTTTCAGAATCGGAGAAAAACACGAAAATTTCGAAACCCTCCGTAATGATTAATCCGGGAGCTCAATTAGGGGGCTACAAGGAGAGAGTCCGTTCCCTCCGTGCCGGCGCGGTGATTGGGATAGAGTAGAGCAAATCCCGAGGAACCAAAATGCAGACTCCCGAGAATCGCGATGTTGAACACGTGAGAAGCAGTTATGTCCACTGTCGAAATTTAACAACAAGGCTCACAGGAATTATTACTCGGAGCCCGAAGCATCTGTGGCGAATCTTTCACCAGGTCATGCCAAACATTGAGACACAATGAGGACCTCAACAACAAGAACTGCGAGAACGTCGGATGCAAGCGCACTCAAGGGACTTCCTGAAACGTTTCGGTTAGCCCTGCGAGGCGATATGCGAGCGCTCGTACAAAGCATCCCAGCAGGGAAGAAAGCTCCAGCGACGGAAACTCGGTGTGCGTGGAGGATATATGTAAAAGCTGGACGGATTCCTCGAAAGGCTCGGCCGCAATCATTCTAATACGTCTCGCGCTCAAACGTATGCACAAGTCGGAAGCGAACGCTCGCTTCGAGACATGATATATGCTTCGAAGCCGACTCTATCAAGTCGAGCGGACTTCGCCGTGGTTAGTCGCGGCTGCTGCACGCGTGGTGCGACCGTAGCTGCGGTTTCGCCCAGCGCAGATACAAGCTCAGCAGCGCCAGCAAGAAGAACGTCAGCGACCGCAGGGAGAGGGGCGGAAGAATGAATGTCATAGACAGAAGCTATGCTTCCGAGCAACAGCGCACGCAGGTTCATACATTGAACGAATGCGTGCATGGCATTGCTGAAGATGGCAGTGAGCTATCCGAAAGACTTCGCGCCGGTCCGCCAGGAATCTTGTCAAGGGTTTTTCAGCCGAGACTTCATGGCATCACCAATCCGCGAGTTCGTTGGAGAAATCGTCAGCAGCAGGCACCGAGGCAGCGGCTCATGAGACTTCGATTTCAAGAGGAAAATCTTTCGAGAACCACGTGCGATGTACCTACTTCGACGACGCGGCGATCGCACATACGAGCGGGCCGTTTGCTATCCTATGGAGTATGCTCCCGGTCAGAGAACGGCTTGTGGGGGAGAAGGGATGGAATCAGCCGGAAAAGTCGACAACGTTTAAGCCGCCTGACATCGTCGGGAGAACTTTGTGGGGGCGAGTCTCGATCTGCCCGTCAGAACCAGAAAATTCGCGTGAAACTTGTTGTCCACCATGAGAGTCTCCGAGCGAGATGACGCCCAGGTCCTTGCTATCAGCATCTGGAAAGCAACCATGGTATCTCAAGACATGCATTGAATTGAACGATATTTGTACATTCGCGATATCGAATCCTTGCGAAAATGACTTGCTGGCCTCGTATTCAGCTGGCCGTACTCAGTTTTTCTCCTTGTTGGACCAGAAAGCCGAATGAGGTCGCGAGAACTAGCCACGTGTTCATGACGAAAGAAGAAGCCCCCTCTTTCGCGGTAGGCAAACGTCATCGTTACGTGAACTGACTTTGTAAGGAGGGTCTGAGCGCGTCTGTGAAGCTCCCATAACCCGGAAGAAGAATCGTCTCGGTGATTCGGTCGCGTTGCGGGTCGAGATCAGAAGCGAATCGAGGTTTAGCCACGAATCTCTGCTGCAACGATTAGGTTTGAGTGGGGATATCGACCCTCATACAGTCTGAGCCTCTCATGCTGGACGGTCAGAGTCCGGTCGAGAGCCGGATAAGAGACGCGTCTCCCACATAAATGGTTCCGTCAGACAATATCTCTCCAAGTTCTCGGTCTTCTGGGCTGAAACGAAGACGTGTCTGAGTCGGGCTCGGTGACAGGTTGAACGTAGTACCTTGGCTCCGTCATCTGACTTTATCCAACCCTGGAAGTCTATCTTATTCTCTCCGAGGCGCCGGCGGACGCAGAGTTGTCGACATCGCATTCGGTCGCTGCAAATCATCGAGAGATCCATTGAATTCACTCCCTCCGAGTATTCCATCCCACCTTCATCGGGAATAAATCTCCGGATCGCCCTCGCTGATCAGCTCGAGAGATCGACGGCGACCTCGCTCCAGAGACTGACTATGATGTTCACTTTCGCAACGCGGTTGGATTCTTCGCATTGTTTCCTGAGGGCGACGAGCGTGGCAGGAGGGCGTCGATCGCCCGAATCGGAATGATTCTCCGGGTGTTTGGTCTGTTGCACATCGTTTGTCCTCAGCCTGGTCGCGCTCCCAAGGAGAACGGAGACGAACTCCGGAATGCAGCCGAGGAAAAAGAATTCCGACCAGACAAACTGCTTTGGGCTCGGTCGCTCATCAGGTCCCCGGATGCTGCAAGGCTTGCGCCATGGCTTTTTTCTGCCGCCGTCGCTACCACGAACCATTCCCTATAGATAGATCTCCCAGACCTTTCCAATTTTCTCCTCAACCCAATGAACACTTCAACCCGACGTCGAGTGTTCCATAATAAATTCTCTCCCTGATCGTGGAGCGATCCACATCCGCCACCGATGAATCTTCTGGCAGACAACCAATTCACGATCCGGAGGATATTTCGAAGTGGCGCCAAGGCTCCGTGACCGGAGACCGGAGTCACTTTTCTGATTGTCGTCGAGATTGCGACATATTCACCAGGTCTGGTGTCTAAGATAAGGGAATGACATGATCGTGGCGAGGGTAACGAACAAAGACCTCAAAACTGTGTCAATCGTGTGGATACTGGGAGAATGTGATAATTTATCTTCGTGACCCTGCAATTTCGAGGCGATGATTTCAGGACCCGGGACATCGTGGTTGAGCAATCCGGCGTGAGCGGGCGACTTCGAATCGTCGGCTGGATAAGGATCCGAAAAATGGGAACCGATATCCTCGATGGAATTCGGATGACTCCTTTGAATATTTGATGCGAGGGCTCATGAATCAGACTGCGGGAGCTGCGCGCAGTGATCTGAGGGAATGTTCTCTGAGAGACGTGAAAACCTCAATCTCTTAATTTTAATAATTTCTTTCTCCCTGAGGAGTCTCAGGGAATCGGAATCATCTCTAAATTGACGCCATATTTCTCTCCTCAGGTAAGAATCTCGACCCCAGACCGAAGATTATCCACACAACGACCGGGCACAGGCGGTGTGAACGTCGACAGGAACGGAGCTGCTTGTTCCGGAGGAGCTCATAAAATCTCACTCACCAGAGCCTTATTCCATACTTTTCGGGCGGAAGTTTTCCGACGCTCCGAAGTTGGAGTTAATCGTCGCGAGAGTCTTGCATGGAGACAAGCGGGGGTCGACGTTCCATGGATGAGCTCGTGTCTTTAACTGAGCTCTCTTGACTCTCTCCGAATGATACCTCTCTTGACTGCAATCCTGGGAAATCACGAAATACTCGAAATTGCTTCTCGATCGTCTGTGATAGCACTGGCGACGTAAACGGCCTCTCGCAAAGGCCTACGCTAACGATCTGAGCTCGGATTGTCGTGAAATCTCATCTCCGGAGCGGGAAAATGTTGGAACGCTCATCACGCAGACCTCGCATAGGAGATCAACGCACGCTCCGGGCCGTAAACTCCACTCTTACAATTGGTGCTGCGCCGTCCTCGAATGTCAGATACGCGAGAGGATTAATGAGATTTAATGTCCCCCTCAAATGATGAAAAGATGATGTCTGAACAAAAGAGAAGAAGAAGACTTTGGGCAACTCTTGGCTGCCAAGTCTGAATGCCGAGCGATACACGACCGAGAATTCGCGAGCCAAGAAAGGGAACAAATCAAGTTGGTCTGGATCTTCTCCTGAACAAAACATCGAAACGCCAAGGTTCTCGTACCCTGGAGATCTCCGAGAGGGAGTCAGAGACGTCCCCCTCGGACCCCGACCGCGGGCTGGAACAAGGCGTTCGAAGACTGGCATCGAAGTGGAAATTCCGACGGAAGTCTCACCGAACATTGGAATGAATCCGAGACAGAAGAGCGAATTAGCGATAATTCTGGCGATGACCAAACACGTAGACCTCCGGAGGTGTTTCTGGGAGCGGTCGCGACTCGAGTTGGCGGAGCTGTTACTGGTTACTCATTTATTCGTTCAGTCCATCGGTCCGTCATCCATCGATCTGCCGTATCATGTAGATGGGAGGCCATGAAGACGCGACGGCTGAGAGAATTAATGAGACATATTTCAATCAAGTACATCCTTTCGATTTATCGACCAAGAAAGCTGCGGTGTCGAGTAATTGAATCGAATCGGTCGGGAACTCGCACAGCCGACGATGAACTCGATGGAAACACCATTTGCGGCAGCCGCCGGATGCGTGCGCGATCGGAACTGGATTATCTGGAGCGTCATTGATCGTCGACGGAAATCTCCGTATCGATCTCCATATTCGCTGTTTCGAGATGGAACAGATGGAGCAGACAGCTTCTGCGTATGAGTCTTCCTGTCATGAATGAGCCGCCCTAAGCAATCGAGTCCGTCCCGGATTGAGTCGCTCGGAGGGTTTTTGTTGGCCTGCACGCTCGGTCATCCATTCGAACGGCTGGTCGTTTCCCCGGATCCTGTTGCACATTAATTTGTCACCGACTGCGGAGGATATGGATTTTTGCGTGGCATAGTATAGGGTCGCAGAATTTTTGTGCGCACTGTTCCTGGAACTTCCTTCTGAAGAGCCCTCGCGCTCTTCTGTACGAATAACGACTTCATGATGAGATGGATGCACACAAACCAACGCGAACGACGAGCGGAGTCTCTTTCTGACCTGAATTACGTCCAGCCGCAACGAGTACGAGCACGAAGAGAACCGCGCGAGCAATCGTTCTATAGATCACCGCCGTTACGGCCTTACGGATACCGGCTGGCCTGCCGAGCAGCCGGACAAACCTACCGACCAGAGATAAAAAGTCAATGGAAAAACGCACGGGCTGAACGAAGTGGATGGAGATTCCGACAGCTGGCGGAGGCATAGAGACGCCCTGAGGAGGGATCATTCGACGTTTGAATGACTAGAACTCCGTCGAGCTATCACTGCCGTGGAGGAGCTCGAGCATCAATCTGATGGAAGGAGTCGAGGCCCACATCGCTCGTATCTGTGCCGCGGAAGGATTTTCTGTTTTCTTTCGCGTTCCGAACCTGTCGGAATACTCCCCTTCAACTAGCATAGTTGCTCAGAGAGATCGAAACGGCTAACTCTTGCTCCGTGATTCTTGATGTTTGTCGGGAGCTGTTCGATGAACATCGTCTCTTTCGGGCTGGAAAACGATCCGTCTACTACGACCCGCAATCAAGTTGTCATATTTTCCGGAGAGACGCTTTAGCCAATCATCACCTGTTCGATGAAGGCTGAAGAGCGCCGGAAAGTCATGAACATCATCGAAACCATCTGACAGAGAGCGGAGCTCCAGGCCAATCAAATTCTCAAATTGAACCTCCTACCAGCATGCCCGTCAACAAAATCAATCTACACGAGTTCCGAGCTAGGTGGATCTTGAGGAACTTGGAACCACTTCAGACGGCGGAGAGCCTATTATTGGAATCCGGAGAAAATGTCAATCCTAGACTCGTTCACCGTGGTCGGGCATTGTCGAAGTCGGGGATGGGCCCCGACGATCGCCCCGTCTGATTGCTGACGCGTGCACAAGTTAACTTTCAGGATCCTTGTTTATTCGATAATTGTAGGGCATTATCATTCCTTCGATTGCAGTCATGAATAACTCCTCGTCGTATACGTCTCATTGTTTGTCCATTAGCGGATCGTTCATTCGATATGCTGGTCCGGCAATCAGAGAATCGTTCATCGGGATTCCGCATCGATCATCGGAATTGCAATTTTGGAGCAATAACAGAGATCGACTCGCGGTGACGAACGAGAGCAGTCGCTTGGCCGGAATCCGATATAAATGTGTCCGATGGAACGACATGTTACTTGGTCAGAAATAGGTGAGCTCCGGGAAACGCCACGAGAAGTGCCACAATCCTCGAAGTCGGTGGTTTCTGTGGCGTCAACGAGTTTAGCTTATACGAACGCTCGCCAGCAATCCACGCCGAAAATTCTCCTTGTCCGACGGACAATGACGCCCGCGAGAGCGAACCAGCAACATGAGATTTGGAAAGAAGAGAATATCGATTATTCCGTTTCGAATCATCGATCTCAATCTCTTTGTCGGAATCGACCGATATCATGGAAGCAGATCAAGAAATTCCCCTTGGTAGAGACACGCCCGTGTTCGTGCTTGCCAGACTCCTTACCCCTCCAGGATCTTACGTTCACAAATGGCGGAATACTTGACAAGCTCATTACGGAAACGTTGTTCACACGACGTGACCCATTGCCCATTGCTCATGCTACTCAATACATATTTCCATCGTTAATCAAAGAGCGACGCGACGGTCTTATGAATTACTGTGTCGTGTCGGACCTTTCGACGATGTTCTTCCAGTCTCTGGCCATTGCGATGCCGATTCGCGGAGAATTCCGATGCAGAAAAGTACGAGGTAGAAGCTGCCCGAAAACACTACCTATTGAAGATTTCCGATTCTGAGTTTAGCTTTGCACTAATTACTCAGGTGTTCAGGATTCATCGGGAACTCTGGATCAAAACGCGATTGGGAGCTCGTCCGGTGAGCACAAGCGGGGGGATCAAAAGCGATTGGGAAGAATTTCCTCGCCAAAGGTTGGATGCCGGAATTTCTGGGAATTTCCGGGACGGAATTATTCTTCGCGCTGAATCAGGTGCGAGTCGTCTGAACAAGTCCCACACTCCACAACCCCGTAGCTACGGAAGTCCCACTAATTCACGCGTCGAGACGAGTATCGTTGAGTAACAGGCTTTTGGGTCAGCACCCGCAGCTCATTCACGGTGCGTTCGACGAATTATCCTGCCTAGCAACTACGAAGTCGGGAAGGTCACATACCTGCTCGATCTGAAACCCTTCCGTGACAGGGAAACCGAGGAATTTCGACAAGCTTTCGAAAACAAGGGAGCCAACCTTCAATCCGTGATCAGAGTCATTGCGCATTCCAAGGAACGAGCTCAGCCAAACACGTTCCGAAAATCGGATATTCGGAGAGCTTCGATGAGCGATTACGCCGAAAGAGTCGGAATGCGAAATACTGATATGAGAATTCTTCGTGAACGATCTCATCTTCGAGGGATCTTAATTTGTTCGTTAGCCTGACAGATGGGCGATTCGGAGTGTCAGGGCAGGGGAGGGCTGGGGAGAACAACCCCGGACCCAGAGTGGAGAGTGAATTATGGCCACGAGCGCCTCGAAGTCTGTCCACGTCAACCGGAAGTCTGCCGGCTCCCTCTGATCGCATTCACATCGATGGAGTGCTTGTTGCGCCTCCGCGGCGATAGAAGAGGAGGCGAGACGGGAAAAGCCGCATTTTTCGAGCCTTCGAGAGAATTGTGGTCCGGGCCACAAATTGCCAGCGGGAGACACGTACCTGACGTCGGTTCGATGATCGTGTCGCAAGCTGCGACCCGTATCCCCGTCGGGAATCGTTGGGACGTAAATTTCATTCACAGTCTGAGTCGCTTTCGCAAGAATCCTCTGAGCCGGAAGACTGACCTCACTGGTCTTCCCGAAGTCAGAGACCCATACGTATGATCGATGAGCTCCAAGCTCCAAGGAACGGCGGCCTAGATATGATTCCCTCAATCCCGGATCATTAGGTATCGTAGAAGCGCCTCATCGTGTAGCTCACTTGAATTGATAACGTTCCTATTTCGACGGAACTTTGTGGCGATCTCTAAGAATTCGATATCCAGAAAAAGATCCATGGTCGATAGCTCCGTGCCTGCCTCGACCCTGAAGCGTTCATGTTAGCGCTGGGAAGAAGCCGTTCCTACAAAATAAAAGAAGCCTTCCTTCTGAATATTAGAAGCGAAGGAGGAGGAAACAAAGACTGGAAGAGGACTAAAAAAATTAGAGCAAGCCCAGCGCCATATCCACTCGGCGTTGCTTGAAACTTCTAACCCCTAGACGAGTTTCGAGGCTCTGGCACAAGCTGTAATTACTCGACCCTTCGCAGTTCAAGAACTAAAGCACCCTGATAGGAATAACTCCGAAAGCTCAGCTGCGGAAAGCTGAACGAGAAGAAAGCTTTTCTCTTCTTCGCGATTGCCTATCCTCTGTTCCTTCAACGGTAGTTCAGAATATGAGTCACTCTGCATACGCGCCGAGAATCGAGTCGAGGCGTGTCAAGATCGGACTGGCAGGAAGCTGGCGCTCACGGGGGAGTTCACGGTGGTTGAACTGACGGAGAGAAGGTCGAGACAGACATCGCTACCTTTATTGAAGAGGTGAGGAGGCAGCAGAGGTGGGCCTGCTCCGACAAGCTCCCTGTGCCCTTCCCTCGGTGTCCCTCTCGACATGTCATTGAGAGATCATCAATTAATTAGAATCTCCCCCAATCCTCCCCCCCCCGCCCTACGGTATTTCAGAACCAGCCAACGGTTCCCAGATTGGACGAAGATTCGAACGCGCACCTGTTACTGGACGTTTTGACGGATGGTCTAACGGTGGGCAGCCTTGCTCGAAGGGGGGGAAGTTCCAGGCTGCCTGTATTGCTCCGTGAAACCCTAACTCTGATCCGGGGGAGCACGGTTATGTTCCTGGCCGGGGGGGCAGGTTGAGGGAAGATCGAATCCGCCCATCGACTCCATTCTTCTGGAAAGGTGGATCCGCTAGACGTCGAATGAAGCCAATGGCGGCGAATGAGTCATTGCGGGCTGTTTGAGTGAGCGGACGAGTTTGTCGACGAAGTTCGGCGCTTTTCCAATTTTCGCGAGCCGGCGTGATGCTTTCAACCCTTCACGGAGCTCGAAGAAAATCACAAATTGATCCGGTCGAGGGAAGGACCGGTTGCGGTCAAGACGCTGACATTTCATGGGCGTCTTTCGGCGTTAATATCTCTCCGATTTTCCCCTTTATTAGTTGTAATTGCCCGGGTGCGCTAATTCTTCTCGGTATCGATGTCTCCTGGCGACGCGACGGGAACATCACCGTCGAATCGCGGCTTGTCGTTAGTATGGGATACTCCCTGGAGATGAACCGATTGCTTCAAGGATGCTGTCATTCAATTAGAGCGGCAGGAGTCCTAGATACGGCTCACTCGCGCCGAATCTCGTAGCGTTTCAGAATCGAGCCCCGGGCTTCGAGCAACCCATTGCGACCCACGACCGAATTCGCCATCTACCCTTTGGGCACATTGAGTAGCCCCTGCGATGTCGTCTCCGTTGTCGACATCGTCGCTCCCGAGCTGCCTTTCGCTGTCGCTCTATTAGTTCCCTCGCTGGTCGTTGTTGCCTACGCCATTCCTCATCCGGCGGGGGTTGCGCTCGGCCATTCAAGGGAGAGGTTTGCTGTCATGGAGCTTTTGTTCCAAAAGTGTCAAGACTCGGAGGACCGAGGAAGAGTCGACTCTCAACACCCTGTTTAGCTCCTCCACTCCATCATTATTTCCCGGGTTCCGGGTGTCTCCAATCACTTCCTTCGCTTGTCTACAAGACAGTAGTCGTGAGACTACTGCCATTCGTTGTCTGAGTACCTCAAACAAAAGACTCAGGCGAACACACACATACATGAATGGACTGCGAACGTCGTTGCTCTCGTCAGAAGTCGACTCGACTCCACACGACCCGGAGACATTTCTGAAAGTTTCGACAAGAGTCTTGAAAACTAATTTTCGCTCAACATCGGATAGCATCGCTCTCGCGCGGCATCATCCAGTTATGGCCGTGTAGGATTAGTATTGACGGTCAGGAAGCGCGACTGATCGTTCCGAGTCGCTACCGATATATTTAGCAGCTCGGCGGCGTTGGCGAAAAAGCGTCAAAGGCTTTCCATTCAGGTGTCGGCCGCTCGGATAGAACAGGAAGCTCGTTTCAGCTCGACTTTGTAGCAACAAAGTGTCAATCAGCTTCTCGGAAGGGTAGCGGTAGAATTTATTTTTCGTTTTGGAGCGCACCAATGTCTGAATGGATGCTCGAGCGGAAACAGAGCTTTTCTTCTGAGATCGCAGGATAGCGAGAATCGCGGTGAGCGATCGTAAGAAAGATCTCGCATCAACGATGTGTGCTGGTCCTCGATTATAATCGTCCATCGAGGAGATGGCGGGAACCAATGAGCCGTAGAATGTTGCCGTCAGCTCGGAATCGGTGTCGGAAGACGCAAGGAAAGACTTGAGTAAATCCCAAACCCCGAGAAGCCAGCGGAGCCGCCCGATGCTGCAAACACCGGCGGGTCACCGCCAGCGAAACTTTTATCGCCCCGCAACCGTCTGTCGAAACTCTCCCTCTGAGCCAGTCGATGACCGTCCTCCTGACCGTCAGCTCCTCCGAACACAAGTAGTAGATGTTAGGGGAGAGTTAGTTGGTACGCGTTTATACCAACTCCTCCACGATATTGCTTCTGATGTCAAAGCTCGAAGATTTGGAGTTTCCTTAATTTCAGGGCCTCGCCTTTGATGCCAATCGAGCTAGAGGTCGAAACTACAGAAGAACGTCGAGCTCGAAGTTTGGGATTTGCGAGGCGTCTCTCAGAGATCTCAACGAAGCATCCTTCGTTCTTTTTTTCACGGGGCGTTGGAGGTAAAATTATATCTCTGCCAGAACGCGAACGTTTCGTGCTCAAGCAGCTCTTCCAGCGACCTTCCACAATGACTTTATTTAGTTGAAGATGAGGGCGTCGACCTAGAGAATACTCTCTGCCGGCGAGGATACTCTTTCTCGTTTGCGAGAAGGAATTTTTAATACACTGCTGTATCCAGTTATTCCGCCACGAGACAACGAGCAGTCGGTCGGTCTGTCCGTCGGTCGAGGCCGGACGGGGGTTCCATAGCCTGACGGTGGCAAGGACGGTCGCGCAGGCCGGCGCGCGCTCGGTTGAATGCTGAGACGTTGAGAAACTCGCATGTCGCTAGAATTCCGGCGCTCGCGTCGGTCGCCCTCTTTATGACTCGCATACTGCACATCGCCAGTGAGGAACGCCGGGCCGCGATTTAAGTGATCCGAACTTTCCGCGACCCCCATTCGAAGAGACGGCGGCGTCGCGAGCTCGCGGAGCTCGGTGCGTGCATACGACTAGTGGGAGCGTGGGCACCACGTGATCTGAACTCTCAGGTAGGCCTTCCAGCGGATCGGATCCGCAGGATCCGCACGAGTTTGTTCCACGAAAGTGGGGAGAAATTATTGTGCATAGTAGTCGAGAGGAGAACGACCATTAGTCCAGATTCTCCGACGGAGGTAGCAGGTAACGCGAGTCATGAATTTCCGTTTTCGGTTCGGATTCCCTCGTCTCCAAACTGAGGGCTTGTTCCCTCACTCCTTTCCCGCCAACATGACTGAGAGAGTCTCACATGATGATTTTCCATCAGTCCCTCGCTGAGAGTCCGCTATACATAGAAGAGGAGCTACCACACAAATATCTCCATGAGCCTCCGCACAAAAAAAACAACTCAAGTTGGATTCTTTCATGGGTTGTCAGCACAGTGTGAGGAATGACGCATTCAGGCTGATATGCGAGTCAGAAATCAGCATGAATCAGATCGTGAGCTCCGACACCCTCCGGAGACTCTTCAGTCGGTCTTACCCCAGTGATTCACGTCTTCCAGAATCACGATCAGGAAAATCAAGAGGTCGGAAGAAAAGTTATCTACGGTGAAGATATAGCGGCATTCGATGCTGCCATCCTGGAAGCTCCGACGGATGAAGGAACAGACACCCTTGAAAATCCGCGGGCCGAAACTGAGGCAGAGCCTGCGAGTAATCATGAACAAGAATCGAGTCCTTCTCTTGGCGAAGTAGCGGATCGACTCCGAAGTGCTGTGCAGAGCTTCAAGAAAAAGCCCAACGTCATGAATGAAGTCCAGAGGATGACCGCTGAGGAAAAATACAACGGAATCGAGCTCCGGCCCATACTCGACTGTAGGACCCGTTGGTATTCTACAGTCCTCATGATAGGAAGGGCGCTCCGTATACTGCCCGCGCTAAACAACGTGCTGTCCCGATATGGAACTCCGATCAGCGCTCGAGAGCATAGCCAAGACTCTGGCTCCTTCCAAACGGGCTATACTGTTGCTTTGCAAGAGAGAGGCATTCTCCTTGGAAGCCTCCTGAGAGAGCTGGAGAAGCGAAAAACTCTGATGTCGAACTGCTCGCGATACTAGAGACTACGACTCCAAGTGAGAACGAGCAATGGGGCAAGGGCCTCCGTCCGATGAGGACGTACTCGAAGTTCTGGCGGACATCGTAGAATCCGGAAGAGAAGCCCCCGTAGCCAGTATTAGTGGAACTACGAAATCTTCGGTTAGCTTCCGCAGAGAAGGAATGTTTTGCTCTATCCAATACGACGATCTCAAATTTCACGGATCTTTGGATGGCCTACTCCCAGGTGGTCCTGGATGTTCAAACTCACGGCCCGAACGGTGGATTCTTTGATGACTGCCCGGTCAGGTGGATCCGAGAGGGACTTCGGGAAAAAATTCTTCAACGATGCGGCGCACGGTTAGATGTTCCTCGGTCGTCAGGGCCTGATGACGCTGCCTGCCGTCGAGACATAAGGCTCAGCCCGACGAGGTCTCCGACGGAAACTATGTCAGGGAGCCTATCGAGAAACGAAGCCTCTAGTTAACGGGGGTGTGAATGCACGATGAGAGCCGAGCTTCCCGGTTTCCATGGTATTCTCGTATACGATGTTTACGACTCCCCCTTGGTAAGGCTCAGCCGACAAGATTCTCCCACCTGTAAGTCGTCCGCATCGTCGTCTCCTTCCCCGCGGGCCGACACTCTTCACGCTATTCCTCTTGGTTCCCAATTTCGAACTTTTGGTATAGCCAACTTAACCCGCTCATGTGCAGAGCATCGACTCCCTCACCCTATTACCCACACTACCTATATCTCTAGACCCCGTATGATGTTGGTGCGGCCTGCCTCATTGTATGGGGCAACTGACAGGCTGTCTTGAACACTTTGCCAATTTCATCAAGTGCGTGCTTTGTTGACCGACCGGGATGGCGGGAACTTCTCGTGAGTCGCGGCGAATCTCTCGACCCGCCTCCTCCCACTGGATGGCAAGATAACTCTCGAAGACTCGACGAGAGTTTGAATCGTCCACATTTCCCACCAGAAACGGCCGGGTGAACACTCGATGTAGCTCCGGGACATTTCTACCGCAGACAGCTCGGGACGCAATCGGCTCGGAGATTCGAAACTCCTGCAGATGCGTCCTGCACGAAGGATCTAGAAGAAGAGAAAATGCACGGGGACTCACGCAGGGCCCTGGAGTCGGGAGAAAGCAAACGATCGAAGGGGAATGAACATTTCGTGGAAGGACAGCTCGTTCCTTGGGTCAGCGCCTAAGTGTGGTCTGGGGAGAAATGAATTCCTTTGTTTGGAGGCAACATGAAAGTTTGATGCAAAGGGACGCTCTCGAACGATCCCTGGGAGTCTATGATCATCTCCCACGCATTCCCTGCTTGGAAGCCCAGGGTGAAACAGATATTCGTCTGACACCCAAAAACACTGTTATCGACAGGCGATGTATGAGGACGTGATGGGACGTGGGCCGAGGAACGATCAAATCAGAGTGGAGAAGGATCTGCACTCTGAGGGAAGTACATGAGAGTCTCGCAGATGCCCCACCTGCTCATGCTACCAGATACTTTTTCAGGGATACAGAAACTTTCCCTCTCCGTCCTCAATAACGCAAACACTATACACAAGAACCAATGTGGCGCAATTGCCATGCCAAGTATGGAAACGAGCGGACTTCATATTTCAACGTTTGGGAATGGCCTGGCGACCATTCGAAAATGCAACATCTTGTTCGAGAGTATGAAGTGCACTGCAAAAGAAGCCCTAAGCCCCAACTATTCAGAGGAGCATCGGGAACTGAGTCAAGCGGCTTCGGCACGAATACATCGGGCGAAGCCACGTGGTGCTTTCCCCGAGCTAATTGAGAGACATCCTGTCTAAAGATGCGACGAGTGCCTGAGATAGATTTCCAGAGCCGACGGACTTCTTAGTCGATTTTGGACAGCTCCCCGAGCTCGGGGACGTTCACGGAAGTCGACGTGCAGAGGTCGCTCGAAGGACGTGAGACGAGTCCCGCTTCGAGGTATCGTGTCGAAAGAAATAGAAGGAGCTTTCAGCGAAGAATAGAACTGAATACACATTCCGAAAGGCGCCTGCTCCGCTGCTCTAACGAGGAAAAAGTGGGTAATAAGACGACCGGCGAGGGAAAGTTATGCTGCTTGCAACCCATTTCGTTCCCTTCCTCCCTCCCTGTGGCTCGCTTCTTGGTCTCGTATGCGTACGGGATTGAACCAGAAAATAACGCAATGGATCCCTGGGTCCCAGAAATCAGATGAGACCCGGATCGATGCCGCGGTGCGGAACGATTAAGGTTCGGCGTTGCGGAATCTTAGACAGGACAAAAACGGACGAAAAACTGAGTTCAAGTCCGTGAATCTCATCACAATGACCAACAAGGACTAATTGCAGTCTCTTGGGCCTAATTCGTGATTTACCGTCGGAATCAGCTCCCGCAGACCGGGAAGGGAGGGTGAACATTCATGGAATGAGCGGCGTGCTTCCTCCGATGTGGGAGTTCCCGTCAGAACAAGGCGGAGCGTTTTCAATCCAAGTAATCCGAAATGGAGCTATGAGGGACGATGATAGTCCAGGCTACAGCTCATCGCGCGGAAAGTGGACGCCGATGGACGGATGAATCATGTTCCGGAATTCTCTGGAACAAGTACCCTCGGCGCGAGGGGTTGGGAATTCTTTATCCTGAGCAAGCTTCTCCATCCAGCTGATATAGATTCGGAGCTCAACTTACATTCGTCTTCAATTTACTGTCTGATTGCGGGAAAATCCAGTGGGTAAATGGACAATTCATCCGCGGCTTTCTTCCTTCGACTTCGATCCTCATCGAGAGCGGTCACACGAGGGGCGACGAGGCTAATCCGAGTGCTTACCTAGGAGGCCATCCTGTCTCTCTGGCATGATCTGCACCCAGCGGCCGCGAGTTTTCAGTGCTTCCGCGAGCTCACCGCAAGTTCCCCACTGGAATCAGCTTATCGACTCGAACTAGAGCCCTCTTCGTCTGCACCAGTGTCCAACGAGCATTTCGGTCGACTCGAAGAAAAACCTTGAGCGGAGATGATCGTCGACTCCGAGAGCTCCCAGGCGATTCCATCGGGAACAAAGGCGCCGATATTACCATCGATGCACCATTAGGATACTGCGCGCTTAAAGCATCATTTCTGTTGACTGATAGTGAGTCTACGACGTTATGGAAATTGAGAGGGCCACTCCATGGACAGTCTTTTGAGCGGAACTCTCTGGCGGACTTCTTCCACCGGAAGAGCGACTCTTAGGCCCCCAATGAGGCCGATTCGAATGAGCTCACGGCTGTTTCGACTAGAGAACGATCTTGCCCTGTCCGAGCTTCAGATTTCTGGAAACGATATGAAAAATCCAAATAGAAATCCCGTTAAACGGAACCCGAAATGAGCTGAGCTGCAATGTCATAAATAACATCATGTTTCCTGCCGGGGAGACGTCGGGGCTGCTAGCGAAGGGACAGAGCTCTGACGCGACGCTCCGAGAGCTCGAGTCATCGATTCGAGCGTCATGCCATGTCGGAGCTGCTGCTGCGCCATAATACGCAGATCCCTGGCTTCCCCAGAGCTCAGGGATCCGAGAGTGCGGCTCGAAATCTCCACCAAATCCGCGAGGTTCCTAACTCCGAAGGGTCATTCTCGGTGTTGAGCTCCGACGCCGACTGCAACACAGATATACGGATCGCTTTGAGGTCTTGCTCGGATTGTCAATGGGACTCATCGACGTCCCCTTTACGGAAAAGGCTCGTCCACGGCAACGCTTCCATTAGGAACAGGGACCTGGCGCGCTGTTGAGTCGAGGCGTCGTACACAACCTCCGTCAATCATGCTATTACCGGGCGAGGCGTCCTCGACCATCACTTGCGCGGTCCGGAAGTCCCTCTCGAAGATGTTTGTCGAGCGCGGGATGGGATTCTGCAAGTGCTCCCTCTACCGAGGAGTTGCTTCAAGCCTCGCTCTGAGCAAAATGGAATCTTCCCGGAGCGAAACTTCCTAACCGAATTATCTTGATCATCATCGAGTCTGACGACAAGGACCATTACTGGAGAAACTTCGAGGGTTAACGAACAAACGAATGAATAAAATGGATCGCTAGTCACGACTCCGTCCACGGAGACGAAATTCCTGACGATCCGCTGCATGGTTGTAAATTTGGAGAGTCACCGCCGTGCCCCACCGATAGGAAGGATTCGAATTATATCTTTCTCGGGGAGTGGAATGTGCGAGTGAAGGGATCACCTTCCGGACATCCGATCATTAATCATTTTCCGAAAGCCAAGATAGCACCGCTTTCGGCTTGCTTCTCGCAGCTCTCACTTAAATCGCGTTTCTCCTATCAGGCGAGATCATCCTCAATGAATCCTTTCGTTCAAATACATCATCGACGGCGAGGTGCAGAGCGAGTGCTCTGTTCGCTCCCAATCGCCTTGCACAGCGCTATGAGCACCCTGAGAATTGTTCCAAGTCGCCGATTCCGCGGCATTTTTGAAATCCTGACGCGAACTAGCTCGCACGCATCCATTTGCAAAAGGAAATGTGATACCAGAGAGGGTACGTCCGCTCGGAGATTCGCGGGAGGATTGCGAAGGCAGGAGTGAGGTCAACATTCGTGAGGGACCGAAATTAGGGAGAGTCTCAGGTCGAAAATTATAACTCCCGGTTCCGACCCCGAGGACCTCTTTCTCATTGCGTACTCGAATCATGTATGGAAACTCTCGTCCTCTGCTGTCCCTCGGACTGATCTAGTTTCAGTGATTCAGGAGTGGTGTTAAATTTTCATTCGCGATGCGTACTGTTTGGAGAAGCTATCGTGTGTCGTAGCAGCCACATCTGGTATTCAAACGAGGCAACGGAGTTGCTCGCCCACGACTTCGTTCCGAACGCAGAGGCGGAAAATGGAGCCATCTGTCTAGGTAACACCCGACCCGCGAACAGAACGACGCGGGCACGTTGCGGAATCAGTGAGGAGCCTGAAACTATTATTTGTTTCTGAGAGGAAAGCTCCTGATTACAATATCGGAGAGGGAAAAGACGGACAAGCAAACGAACGCTGCGGTGTCGCTGACCATTTGTCTACGTCGCATTTGCCAAGTCGATGGAAGTGCAGATCCAGCGCTTTCACTCTTTGTGCGGATTGCAGCTATTCAAAGTGATGAAAGTGGACGCAGGACCTTCCAGAGACCGTAGCCCATGCCAGTTTACTAGTTCGTTTAGGGTGTAATTGCGCGCCATCCGCGTTTTGTTATTGGTGCATTTGCCTCGATCCAGTGGAGACGTTGCTAATCTGCGGAGATGATTTTCTCCATAGTACTTCTCGGATCGAGGGAATTCATCAGCGCGGAATCTCTGACACCCGTAGAATCGATTTCTCCCGCCTAGGACAGAGGGCAAGCGTCAAGCTACTCACAATCGACAAGGGGTTGCGCAAACGTACGCTCGAACAGAGCAAGTGTCAGAAATATACTCGAGTACTTACCCTCGCGGACATAACGCAAAATGATACGGAGGTCTGTAGGTATCTGCTCGCGGCTGAGTCCAACGACAATAACTTATTATTTAATCTCAGCAGAACAAAGACGTATTGACAAAACTTATTATGGACATCTCAATGCTAAGCGGAGGGCCGGTCATATGTTTTTTTTTTGTCTCAGCGCTCGAGATATACGAAGAGACGGAGAGCAGCAACAATCCATCTTGCCGGAGTTCGTATGTCATTTTGTCATGAGACAGAGCAACAACCGACGAAGAAACCGTCGAACGATGGTTGTCTGATTTCCATACCATCGGAGAGATTGCCCTCTGTACGACCCGCCGGCGCAGTATCTAAGCCATCCCTCAAACTTTATTTCGCCAAGTGATTTGGAAGCACGAAATCGTCGGCGACGCGAGAGAACTCCAAGAGGAGGCTGTGAGTCGTTTCGCTTTCCACGGTTTCTTCCCTCCGTCCCACTGAGGAAAAGGATCTGACTCATCGTCAGCCTCAATTAGCAAGGGGAGAAGAGAGATTTCCGGATGAAGAATGACCTGAATGATCCTCGTTGTGTAACGTTCATGCCCGTCTTTCAAACGCGAGACAAAGAGAGAAGGGTTCTACGCTCGGAGACGTCACACATCGAGGCCCCGTGACCGACCTTGTACCGGATTTTCTTATGAGCTTCCCGACACTCTGGATCGATCATGAGTACCTACCTGAATGGAATCAATGATCGGAAACGTACAGAATCCCAACCCGAGATCGAACCGCCGTGATCCGCAAATGTCGTGGTTCGAGCTCATTGGGAGTGATCTCGAACTCTCGGTTTGTCGCTCCGATCGTTGGACGTCATGAAACCCTTCTCCGTCGTGATGAACGAAACCGCATCCGTTCTCTATTCTCTTCAGGAATTTCTTCCCGAATTCTCTCAGTTCCTGCCGCCGAGAACATAAGTACGCTACACATATGTATCGTGCTGCGTATGAAGAACCCAATTGAGGATGTGCAGATGCGATCTCGGGTACGGTGTGGTGCGTCCGATCGGAGCTCATCCTGGCTCTATGTAATCGACGCCCAGTACGCCAATAGGAACTCAGCGTCAGACACCACTCAATAATGTCTCAAGATACTTGGTCGACCGAGAAGAGCATCGATGAGCGGGACCTCAGTGCAATCGCTCCGAAATTTCATAATGAGATATGGGTTCACTCTGGACTCATCGTTTCGTTGACGGGATCGGTGTCAGGCGAGTTGTTGTCCGGATGAATTATTACCTTCGGCCGACTTCACGTCCCCACGTGCCTACAAGTAAATGAGTCATTGTCTTCCGAGATGAGTTTTCTGTCAGGGTCAGATGGTTTAATATATCACCATAACCTATGCTGAGACTCATGAGATTCAGATTGGAAGTCTCCTGTTCGGACTGCCTCGAACTCGCCTCTAAACTGAATTCAACCGACCCACTCAGGCAGACCCGGCTCCGTTCGGAGCTCCCTGTCGGTCAAGGACCTCGAAGGACTCATTTCTCGTGTGAAATGTGGCAATATAGAAGAAACTTTACCTGGAGAATCTACGGATCAGTCAGGCAAATTATTTCGATTATTCTCGCGATCTCTCAGAGGTGTGATCTGTGTGAAGGAAGTTATCCGCCTACTTGAGGAAGCCGCACCACGCTTCTCAACCCGTCGGAGGAACGGCGTGGCGCGGAACTCGTCTGGATTGGTGTTGAAGTATAATTGACTCGGGATTCACAATCATGAGTCAGAATCTCTGCCGACACGTTCCCCACGTATCGTTACGGAGCGGCGGTGGGAAGGGACATTCCGATGAAGAGAAATTTTGCGCCGTGACCGGCAAACTCATTGAGTGGAAAACGCCCTAGGTGCGGTTTACATCGAAACGCTTCAGGGATCCATGAGCGTCGTGGGGGAAATAGCCCTGCGTTCTCATCTTCTCGGACCAAAGTATCCATACGGATGATATTTTCCGGAGATAGCCCGCCAATTTTCGAAATTTCGATCGCCGAGGCTCTTGTTACCGGGATGATTCATTGAATCACGAAGACTCTACAGTTTACAGTGAAAACAACAATTTGGTGATCGCCGTTCCATATCCTCAAATATCGCCGCTTCTGTGGCTCGGTCGAGTTAAATGTCGGGGCGCGCACCAATTTCACGCCGCGCCGTCATCATGCTTGCTCGTCGAAGACAAGGATCTCGAGTCACACGGTGGATTCGCATCAACCGAGAATCAGTGAAAAATCGATCGAACAATTTCAGCGCGATATAATTTGTGCTTGTGTTCGCAAATAGCTGGCGATAACGACGACGTTGTCGAAGAAAGAGAGATGTTCAACAGCGACGCCATTCATTATTGGAGGAGGTTGAACCGTGTCAAGATTCAAGATCTCTGAACATGTTTTCGGAATTCATCAGATGAATGTTCCTAGCGGATAGGAACGATTCGCGGGTGAAGAGCTGCGACGAGAATCGCTTCAGCACCCCTCACTTTAAACAATATATGTGGTATGTAGTATGCCGCACCGGTCACGAATGTAGAGACGAGTTCGGTCGGATACCAGAAGCCTCTTCAAGATTCTTCAAAACTTCCTCGAAAGTCAGAGGCCACGGATCCTGGGTATCTTCAACGGACTCCACGGCGGAGGCATTCGGGGTCGAGCACTTGTCGTGTCCCCGATTCTCACGGTGTGATTCCCTCGTCCCGACACGAATCTAAATCGCTGCTTGTGGATCTGATAGTCACAGCTCGGACGTCTCTCTTTGAGATCGCTCTGATCGACAAGTGCTCGACGGCGTGCCGTTGGAGAAGGATATAATCGGAGCTGAGTGAGGCTGATTCGCATTCGCAAACCCTCCGCGATCACCGAAACGTCGATTATCCATTCCATGATTTGAAAAACGCCGAACCGGAGTCGGAAAGCTACGCCTCCGGGAACGGTACTCGCATGGAGAACTGCAATGTTCCCGAGACTCCCGCTGGAAACATCACGGCTATCCCTCGGAACTCCGGGATCAAGCCTTCTTCTCGACTTCCATCCATACATGCACAAGCAGTCACTTCGCAGCTGCGCGAGTATTTTTAGACGGGCGGTGACGCAGTGCAAACGCCGAACAGAAATCAGCGGTGCAACAATGTCGGCCTTCGAAGCAGCCAAATTTTCAGCAATCTCCAAAAGAATGATAATAGTTCCATCCTTGAGGATTGATCCTATTATGGAATGGATTTCTCCTCGGATACGGACCAAGTCGATCTTGTTCGCTTGTTCTGCGATACGCCTCTGGGGATGCGATTCCGGAGGAGAGAAAATCTATAGTCGGCCGTGTACCTACACTGACTCAGCAGCCCTCGTGATAGGTCGGGCGTGAGGGCACAGTGCCGACAATCAGTTGAGGCGGTTCTCCAGATATGACGTGCGAGGGAAATTTCCTTCGAAGAGGACAAAACCTTTCCCTACTGCTCTAGCCGAGGCCCGCCGAGAAAAAAGGCTTTCACGCTCCTCCCGAACGGAACGCGATGGAGTCGCGATCCGCGGTATCCTATCTCCTTTTCAATTGAGACAAGTCTTGGACAGCATTCAACACGCAACCCGGATTTCATTACGTTTGCGACAGTCCTGATCGAAAATTCAGACGCGACTGTGCTCGAAGAGAAATGGAGAATCCTCTTCGGAGTCGACTTACATTCTCTCGGAGAGATGAAGGATCGTCGCGATGTCAAAGCTCTGCGTGTGAAGCCGAGAGAAGAGAGGACTCGGCTCTTGATTACGTTAATGTCCCCACTTCGAGGAGCCCTTCGTTCTGGCGGCGGCGACGTTCCTTTTCGTGAGATTTCAGGAAATCTCTGGACTCATCGCAGACTCTGGGGAAACCGCACAGTCGGTCTCCTCGCTCATGTAACACTTCGTGGGGTATTTCAGCGTCCTGATTTATCTGAACCCCGTAGTTTTGAATTGGGTCTATTCATTTTCGAAATCGGTGACATTCCTGAAAGAGGTATACTTCCGCAGTTTGCCTGGGCGCTATGTCAATGGCGGTATCCCTCTTCTGCTCGCCATGGGTCGTTGGCGTTTGCCGTCGGAAGAGCACCCGTCTACTTGCCGTCCTCGGAGGACTTGTGGCGGCGTTGGCCGTTCTCTTCACGTCTTTCGCCTCCCAGTTCCATCAGCTATTCATCAGCTACGGTAAGTCCATTGTCGTAGCGACAAGATAACAAGATTCTCCGTCGATCGGGATGCCCCCTTAAGCTCTTCTATCCATTGCATTATCAGAGGACTCCGTGTGTAATCTTCTTATGACGAATTTGCGGGAATTCGGGGAAGAAAATATCAGTCAGACGTCTTACACCAAACACTGCTAGAAGAATATCTTGATGTCATTCACCATTCTGAGCAAACCGGCGGCACCATTCTTTTGTACTCTCGATTTTCGCTGACTTTCGATGACTGTTTTCGAACTCCCCGGATCCCCGTCCGACAAGAGCCGATATATTCTCTTTGGGGTGATTGTTTCACAAGCCGCATCCATGATATATTGAGTTAGATTTTATTGCTTAAGCTGAGTTTATGATCGATTCTGCATTCTGACTCCCGGAGCTGTCGGCTCCCACAAGAACCACTGAGGGAAGACGGTAAGTCCCGGAGTTATAACATTGTCTCTGCCCCTTTGTAGGCCTCATTCTCGGCTGTGGAATCTCAATGACTAGAGACTGCTCAGTCTTCATGGTTGGACAGTACTTCAAGAAACGCCGAGAACTCGTCGAGCTCATCTTGGCAACCGGAACCGGCACCGGAATTTCTGTGATGCCAATCTTCATCGTTGAATGTATTCGGTGAGTTGTGCGCGTCCCTCGAATCAGCACCGACATCATCAGTGCTTTCGCTACCGGCGATAATGTCCGAGACCGAAGAGAACCTTTACGCGGAAATCGGAAAAAATCTATTGACAGTTGACCTCTCATGCATGAGAGTTTGCCGAGAAGATATAATGACTCTTACACGCCGACTCCTTCGACAATAGACATTTGATGGCCCGCGGAGTTTGTTTTCCGACCCCTGAGCTGGATCATTCGGATTTCATCAGCTCCACGTGAACCCCTCGAATGCTCCGGTAGTGAGTTGGGGGAGTAGCTCGACATTAGGGCGGTATCGAGCGATAGCGGTCTCGGGAGCTCCAATTTGTCTTCAGAAGCCGATTGTATGTCTCTCACGGGATGTTCCCGAGGGAGAACAGACAAGATTTCTAGCTATAAATGAGCTTCTCGTCCTAGAGTGAGGGGGGAAACATGATTTAGGAAAACAGAGGGCTCTCCGCGCTGAGGATGAAACACTCAGGATTTTATTCTCTATTCAAATTTAATTTTTGGACCTACGGACTCCATGATACCCACAAGTTCCCTTTGACTCATTTCCTGAGCGTAGAGGGTTTGAAGATCTCATTTGATAAAAAATTAGATATAGCTCGCGGTGAAGGTACTCACCCATCCTGATTCCATGGATTTGCTCTAGTAATCTCGCGGGCATCCTCTATGTCGCAAGACGCAATAGTCAGCAATACAGGCAAGGGTATAATATCACGAAACACTCCGGCAGAGTCGGCTGGAGGCTGCCGGAGACAAGACTGAATTGTGTTGAGAGTTCTTTCCACCGAATTAATGCAGCACTGCTTGGAGCGAGATCTCGGACTGAATTCGTTGTTGGACGAGTCTCCCCGCTAGGAGTTTCCAGCGACACGAATAGCGGCGTGTTCCCAATACCTCAGATGAATGACCTGCTCTTTCATTCCACGGAGAATGCGCACGGCCTCCTGAGATGGGCGACTCTGCCTTCCGATGATCCTGTTCCTCAAACAACCGGTGTCCGCTTCTCTTTGAGTGAATATTTCCCATCTGAGGCCTATTGTCCGGGACCCTAGGACTACTTTGGACCGGTCAGTCCCGGGAAGCCCGGAAGTGAGCGCGGAAGCTCGGATGTACGTGTACCGGATGTCAAGCAGGAGGCCTGTTGTCAAGCTTGCTCGCGACGATTCGAGCGTAAAATCTCCTGTCCTGACTCACCTGCCGCCCGTCGCTCGCTTCGCCATAGATGTTGTTTCGGAATAATGGCGTTCCCTTGTAGAGACTGTGGGCGGAGGAAAATAGGGTGTGGGTCGGTGGCTTTCAGTTTCTTCGATTCTACTCTCATTTTCCAAGCGAGAACAGTAGAGAACCCACGAATGTTAAATCTACCAACGGAAAAAACAGTAACAAGGAGCCCTCATTCTCTTGGGGTTTTTCTAAAGGCGTCGACGGGACGGAGCAAGCTGGAGGAGCATCCAATGAGCGGAAGAAAATAATTAGGGGGAAATATCTGCGACTATGTTCTTCAGGGATAATCTCAAAAATATCGGGGCGGGATATCCCTCTTCAAGATCGCTATCGCGGAGAAGTCGAGAACTCGGCGAGGTTAGCCTGCGTAAGTAAATGAACTTCCCGTTGAGATTCTCGGATCGGGAGGAGGTGGATCAGGAATCGCGATTTCGAGGAGATGACTGATTCTGGTCCGCGCTTTAATGATCAGCGTGTCTCAAATCCATTGACGAGATGAGTCTACAGCTACAGTCGAGGGATTGGTAGCGCCGTGATCTCTCGGGCGTGACACATAAAGGGGGAGATTGATTCTCCGTTCCCCTTTCCTCTATGGCATCGGGGAACGCTAGGAATTATGAGCCGCAGATATCTTTTCGAGAGTCTCCGGGAAGAATTCTCAGTATTCCATTTCTCAGTAAAGGCGAAGGAGTCCTAGGGCAGGTCGCTTAGCAATCATCTCGCAGATCGCTCGAATCATGTGCGAGAACTTCTCGCTCATCACCTCGATTGGAATATTGGATGTTTCGATCGATAAGTACCCCGAAGAGCGCGAATATGTGTTTCTCAAGCCTCAACCCTGCCCAGTCGACATTTCGAGGTCTTCGGAGGAATCGGAGAGATTTGGAAGGACGACTCTACATCGACTGGCGGGCCAAAATAATCCGCTGCAAGAAGATTCGCACGAGGCGGAACATGGTAGCTCTGTTTTCGCTTTTTCCGAATCAGAGCACTTCTCCGCCATTAGATGGAAAGAGTGGGAGGGGGAGGAGGGGTAAGTCAATGAGGGGAGACTTGCTTGCACTCTTGCCATTCACAAGCAGACGACGACGAGCGAGATTACATACGGAGGAGAATCAATTGACTGAAAGCTTGACTTCGGCAGTATTATCTCGAGCATTCGCTGCGGAATGCCGGCGCTCGCGAGGGGAGAAATCCTCGAGTGTACGTGTGGCGCTACGTAGGTAGCGAATGTCCTGGGACCCGATGGTTTGGGCAACGCTCTTTCTGAATCACTGCGAATTCGGGAAAGCCGAGTCTGATAACTTCAACGATCATGAGATAGAGGAGACATTTCCGCGGGATCGAGCGACTCCTCCAGAATCCTGAACTAACAATGTTGTAGCCGAGACGTCGATTTGTTTTCCGACGATAATCGCGATTCGACTGCTTGCTTCGTAATAATATGAACGCTCCGCTTTTACCTCCACTAGGAATATCCCCGGGGAGCTCAATTTTATTATCCAACCTTGAGCGCTCCACAGGATTGTCAGCGTTTAAGACCCTCAGATACGAAAGATCCCCTGAGCAGGCCATCCTTCCCTTGGGGGTCTGCCAGAAGTTCATCGACTTCGGGATGGTCAGACGACTCTCTCCGTCTAGACCCGCTTCTAGTACCCTTTGGTTCGTCGAGGCAGGCAAACTATTACTTATCGATCAAGAAGGAGAATTGCAGCCATTAGGAAAGACTTTGATCTTCATTAGTTAAGGACTTCTACGAAGCTTATCGGATGGCAGCGATTTTGAAGGTTTTAATGAAAGCGAATGGGCCCCAAAGAAGTCATTTCGCGCGAATTGTCTTGTCGTAAGGCCCGAGATTGATTCGGGGGAAATCTGAGACAGCCCTCTGTTGAGGACTCTCGATGTGGAACGGCGATTTAAAAACAGAGTCGCGGGAGGTGGGTAGCCGGTGTTGGTAGCGACCAAAAGCTCAACACTAGGATTTCCCTCAAGTCCTCTATTGTCGATAACTCGCTCCCGAGACGACAGCCGGATCAGACTTTGAAATTGTAGGATTGTTCGGATTTTAAAGGATTCCGATATCTTCTGGCACCTTAGCAGCGACGCACCTGATGCTCTACTGGGTACACGGCTGAGCTAGACGAAAATCCTCAGCGAAAGAGAATTTTTTTCTTACCAAATTCCCCAACGGAGGTCAGATCTTGAGCTCTTGAGCGAAGGGTCGAAGATGACCTTGATGTACCAAGGCATGCACTTTAGACTGATGGGGACTTGTGCCGCTTCCCGAGGGTTCGACGTCCTGATACATCGCTGTGGATCAAACTTTCCTGCGTCTCGTCTCGTTCGACTCGAAATGGATCGAGGGTTTGTCAATCTAAAAAGGGATACCGGACCCACAAAGAGAATATGTATCTCACATTGAAACATTTCTTTTACCATCGACGAAGATATGATATGACTGAATCGAGTACGGTCGCCGGACGTTCAGTTTGCCCTTCCCGACAAACCGTGGACGCAGTGACCTAGCCGACGCGGAATCTCTTGATCATGCAGAGACTGCGACTCTGGAGGCCTCAATTTTTCCAGGTAGAGGTGACCGTTTTCAGGCTGGTGTCCCGCTGGCAAGAAGTGCGGCATCGGATTCGTATTCCCCATTTTGATAATAGCGGTATATTTCGGAATCAGGAAGAGAGAACCGATGGAAATAGATGCAGCGCCCTGGGCTTGTGGGGAATATTCTCCCCCCTGAATTTTCTGATATAGAGAACTCAGATTGACCTTTCTGCGGTCTGAATGGACTATGCAAAGGGTGACAATAGAGGGAAAAATACGTTCCTGAAGGCGACCGGCAGAAGGTTTCGCAATCTCATGCTGGGCTTGAATCGCAAACTGCACGGCTTCATTGTCATAGACACACGTCGACTCTGGAGCTGAGGTCACTCTTGAGGTTCATCAGACTCCAGGTGCCAGAAAGACCGAATCGTCATCGCGTTCCTACGTTCCGTGGAGTGACTAGTTCTATAATTTTTCAGGAGCGGAGGTCCCCCGCTCCAATCTTCCACGCGAATCGCTGCTTTCCGTGAATTCTGGAGCTCTGAAAATATAGCCTTGAGACACTTCCCCATGTACCACAAAAGTCTCCAGATTTGAGACGGCGGCCGTTCCCTAGGAAGGATGGGTATCGCTTAAACGTTGGAGTTTCCGCTGATTCCTATGAATCTGGGAACGACAGTCGATCCTCAGAAGAGTCTTTGTTGCTTCCTGGTCGGCCAACTCCATCGGATGCAGCTGCCCCCCGGGTTCGTCGTTTATTCACGCTGCTGTTGTCTGAATTCTCCTCCGCAGACAGCCGTCGCTCGCCTAGTGTGGCCCCTACGATGCGGCCGATTGGCTGGGTTTCACTTCCAGTGAGCGGCGGATGAGTGACGAGCTCCACTTTCTCTACGCTTGTCTTCCAAATGGGTTGCTGTTATTACTCCACAAATTATGAGAGACGACTCCATCGCAACAGATGGGAACTTCTCTCCGGGAGTTCAGGAGGACAAGTACAACATGCCTCTATCAAGGGACCTAGGTCCTAACACGCGTGTCTGACCATGTGTTCTCCGACCGCGAGTTTTGTCGCGTCCCGACGCACGATGAATTGCGTTCTGGCCCAATCACTCCCCACGGTCCTCTAACTCGATTCGCGCTCCCTCGCTACCTCAATATCTTTTGCTGATGCTCCGACCGCATTGGAGCATCTGCTGTTCGACCGAGCAATATGCTCAAATAGAAACGAATCCATCGATCTCATGAACGACATTCCAGTGAGCGGAAAATGTGACGCAGCCATCACCGTATTTACCCGTCAGCCTCCCCTCGAATGCCTCCACTGAAAGCACTTGAAGGAATCCCTCCCTCGAAATAAACGTCACTTGCAGACATGTGATTTCATCCATTCGGTTGCACACCACGGATTCGTTTCCACTATCCGAGCATGTGGCAAACGAACGCGGGCGAGCCCTGAGCGTTTCGGTTGGTCCGATCTCCAGAGCCGCAGAGAACCTTCAGGGAATATCGATCCCGTAAAGCTGGGGAAGCCTCCAATCACACGACGCGAGATCCTATGAGAGTGTCGAGTTAAAGAAAACTATCCGAAATGCACGGAGAACGAATAAACCCGAATCTGGCTCCTGATCACCGCGCACATCGAAATTCGCCTTGGGTCCGTGGCGAGCTGCTTCGCGAGGCAGACTTCCATAATCCCTCGAAAATGGCGCTAGCGAAGTGAATTCTGAGTCGATCTTGCATTCGCCATCCTTTCCCTTTAGCGGAGTACTTCATAGGCTTCTCTCCTGTTTCTGTAGGCCAAGGCGAAGCGGCGGAACCCAGAATCCTATTTTAAGACCGACGACGTCCTTCGGCAGCCCGGCGTGACCGTGAAACGTCTCCAGCGACCTTCGCTTGCTAAAATAGACTGGATTTTGGTACGAAACGAGCAAGCGTATGCACACTTTAAGAGTTTACTCTGAACAGCATTGGCGTGTACTATCTCCTACTTGAAGTACAGTCTCGGGTTCATTGAGTACGCTCGAGGCCACGGTCACTCGGTGAGGGGCAAGGCCGCCGGTGGCAAATTACACAAACACGGAATACGGAGCCACCACGAGCTGCGAGGTTACCGCAAGGCTGGACGGTCTGTCGATCCGTTCGTCCGTCGGCTGGCTTGTCGGTCGGCCAACCGGCCCGCTGGATGAATCGGTTGCGGAAAGAGACATCCTGAAAGAATAGTACCTTTCCTCGAACGTTTTCTGGTCGACTCAACGACGTACGGAGAACCGCAATGTGCAACTACCCGCTCAGTGGGGCCAGTTTTCTTTCGGCATTGCGCCACACAGTACATACTACAGCCGAATATTTGTCTCTGCTGTCAATTCTTACGACTGAGGAATTCTTCGCCTCTTCTGCCGATTATCGTCCTCGGTCGCTGGCCACTTCGCACAGAACCGATTGATTTGGCCCCTTGTGTTGTCTGGCTGGGTTGGTATCGCAAGGGAACGACTAACGTTCCCGACGATATCTGGAAAAAATCCCGAGGACGGAAATCGGACATGGGTAACGTTCGGTGCTGATTCGCAGTGTCGCAATCACCGATCGAATCCACGGCAGGCTTGCAGCGAGCGTTCCCCCTGCGAGCCGCGATCAGAGAATCCGATGGCGAATCTCTAGCGCTCAGACACAGCGCGAAGCATTAAATTCAAATAGTTCTGGGCTGTCTGCGAAGCTCCATTCTACGGAAATATTGAAGCTGGAAGCACTCTACCGAGGAGAAAAGCTCGGAATTCCATCATCGGTAGTTTATCGCTCGATTGAATATCGCATCATGTTGGGTGCGGATTCGCTATGGAATCGCCACGGAATCAGAATCGACAAAATTTTTGCTCGGCCAATGAATACGGCTCAGATTTCCCATCTCGTTTCGCCACTAACGGGAAGATCGCCCCTGTGGTATAATTGTATGATAGAAACCTCATGTACGTAGATATGGCGAAGGACACCGAGATCTCCGAGTTCTTCGAACTCGTTACTCTCCATATCGGGGACTATCTCAGCTCTTCAGCGATGTCTGAACTGGGGCCTGAGCCCGTGTACTCGATGTGTTCTCCTTCCTCAGACACGCCCGCCGAGACGGGTTTTCCAACATTGATCGAAGTCCCTTTATCCGGGACAACCACGTTAAAGACGTTTCCGGAATCGATGTCTACCAGAATGGACTTAGTTTCCCGACCGCTGGAGATATCGATTCCGCGTATCTCTCTTTCCTCGAATCCTCTCAGTGTACTCGCTAGTTCCATTCGGGCATTTCATGGGCCACGGTACATTGCCGATCTGCTTCCGACTCGGACCGGTGTACACGAAAACGCGGGAAACCACGCTGCTTGGAACCAGCTCCCTTACGCACTCAGCTTTTCTTTCCAGCTTAGTGTCTGCGAATGTTACCGAATCGGAAGGGGAAGCGCGCCTTCACGCCACAATGGCGCGAAGGGGAAACGGAATCGTGGAAGACTTCAGCTCTGTTGCATTACTTCGCAGGGCTCGAGGCCCGGCGATTCGGGCCCCAGACGCTGCTAGGGGCCCCACAGCGATCTGGGTTGCGACCCAGTTACGTTTGGTTATTTGGGTTAGCGCTGCGCGGGCCTCCGGGCCTCAGCACTGCGAGCCAGGGGCCCATAGGGCCCCTTGAAGATTCGCTTGACTGACCACGACCCGGGTCCACTTCACCCTCTTCATGGTTGGCGAGTGGCAAGCTGACAAGCGACCTTTCAAACAACGCACGTTTCTAAAGAGGGTGACGCTTTGCAACGCACCGTGGGCTGTTTCGGACGGGGTGAAGCAGTGACACCCGGAACTCTCGAGGAACGGGATTCGAGAAGGTGGCGAAAGCACTCGGAAAGAAGTTCCAGCGATAAATACGATTAGAGGGACAGCGCAGGGTGGGCTTCTGCGAGCTACAAGTCGGATCCTCAAGAGTCTTGCTCGGATTTTCCGGGTCTTGATTTCCGGACCATCGTTTCTTGCTTTTGAAAAAAATTCCTGCTTGGAAAGAAGACGAAACTGGTCTGGGCTCGAGCTTTATCGATATTTATTTATTTTCCCGCCTCCATTATCATTGCGGATCCAGTCCGACGCACACACAGTTCTTAGTTCGCAGCGCCCGTCGCGGTACGCTGCACGCGGAACAGGGCCAAGGATAACGTACGGCGGCGCACATTCCGTACTGCTGGCGTACGCTTACCTTGAAGCGGTACCGCATGCTCTTCGAAGACAAATTTTTAGCAGCGTTGCGATGCTCTGAAGTTTCTTCCGCGGCGTTGGATCTTCTTTCCGCGGCACCCTGTCTGAAAACGCGGGATTTTCTGAAGATTTCGGCAGCCTTCACAAGGCTGTTGGCGGAGCGCCACAGCGGCTCCTTGCGGTGCTCCACTTGTTTTCCGCAACCCAGATCAGCTGGCGCACAGGTCACCGCTCGACGTCTGCGGGAAACCGATGGGGCCCCGGGTTGAGGCGATCCTGCTGCGGACTGTGCGCGAACTGAAGCATCGGTACGGGCGACTTTTTCTGGAGGCTCGTCAGAAAAGTCAACGACCGCTCCAGTGAGACACCGAAAATCCCTCAGCATTCCACTGCCGACTGAGAGTGAATGAATGAATCGATATCGCTTGAGTGACCGATGAATATCAAATTACTCGATCGCAGCGTCGACAGATTCAATGTCTCAGATAATATCGAACGATTCCTGATTGAACAGTGAGTGATGCTCGTCTCGGGAACGGGAGGACAAAGTCCACCGAGCGCTTTCTCCCGGGCGGAGGCGGACAACTTAAAGGAGGACTGATTTCAGGGAGCAACAAGACGGTGCAACAATATTTCCTTGACTTAGTCTCCAATACAGATCGCTGCCAAGGACTCGGGGTGAACATTTTTGGAACGTTCCCTGACGTATCGTACTTGGTTTGTCAATGAGGCCCTGACAGCGTCACAGGTCTTGGTCGGGTCACATTCGGGGCTGTGCCAAGATCACTTTTGAAAATCCGGTCGACATCGCTGAATAGCGGGGACGCGTGGGACGAGTGGGTCCCTTCCAATCAGGTCATTGTGTCCAAGGTAGTTTACACCAAATCTAGGCCACCTTGCCGTCGCGGCCATCGTCGTGATTTCTATCGTGGTTGTTGCCGTCGATTTGACGGACATCGATCCCCTCTTTCAAGGGCTGAGGATTTTCTACCTCGGGCACGCTCCCAGCAACCCCTCCACCTCGGAGCTCGAGCTCCGATGGATCGGAGAAAAGCTCCAGAGCTCGATGGGATCACGGTCATTCTAATTCCTGATCGGTCTCAGGATGAGTTTCCGGGGATGTTTTTCCCCCGGAATAGGACCGCTGAGTTCTCCAGCGAGCCTCTTGAAATCCGATAGTCCGCACTCAGAACTCCACGGCGAATGAAACGAGTAGGTGTGGATCACGAAGGGAGCCGATTTGCCCTCATTTTCTAAATCGATTTTCCCTTCCAGGTCCATAGGTTGGCGTCTCGGACTACAAGCGTTGACGGGAATCGTGTTCAGTACATTCATCCTCGGAATTTTCTACCGACCTGCTTCGCTGTACCATCCTCAGCGACGAGCTATTCTCCATCTGAAGAGCATGCAGAAGAGGTAGAACGGAGAGCAATATCAATCCTTTTCCCGAGTGTGATCCATCGTAGATCCCGTCAAGACGATCAATAGAGTTATCAGCTGCCGATTTCAATTCACGAGGACCCTCAACAGAATACCCGACCTGTCGTTGTCGTTCGGACCTTTCGCCGAGCCTATATCCGAACAAAGCTCGCAGAGGCCAACCGGGAGGGCCGAAGGGTCGCCGCTCAAGGGTGGAAATCGGGGTCGTTGTCGGCGGTGTCTACATAGAAGAGGATGGGGGAAACTTCCGGTAGAAATTTCCGAAATCAAGCAAGATGATCACTTTCCAGGTCTAAAGCTAAAGACAAGAACCCAGCGATTGAGAAGGTGCCTTTCTTCGACTTCGGGGTTCTAAAATCGCGCACCGTTCAAATCCTGATCATCGGTACGGCCATAGCCGCTATCGGCGTCTCATCGCCAATGATTCTGTTTGTGAGTACGAATTCTTACTTTCCAAATTGAATAGATAAGGGATCTGGATGTCCATAGAACACACTGGAATCGGAGGCTTCAATTGACGCTGAGAGCACCGCCGCGCCACGCTGCCAAGCGCTTGCCAACAGCCAGCGGAGCTCATCCGCCGTCCGATTGTGTGCCGGATGCACTCGGTCATTTGTCAAGGGGTGGTGGTGTTTGTTAATGCCTCTGTCAAACATTTCCGAGCCGCCATAAGTCATGGACACCGGTGTATACACACATCGATGTATTAATATAGACGCAGCTTATAGATCGCAACACGAATAAACAGGCACCGAATCCGACCAAGCGATACCTTTGACGACCGACTCAGCGGATACGGGAAGATGAATGAATCGTAGACTGATACATGGTTGCTATCTTTACGTATGCCGGACCATTGCCTCACTGTCCTCGTCGTTCCCCAGAAATCTCGATATTCTATTTCTGTTTACCCAGCCAAGATCGATGAGCTCTTGCGAGATTCGCCGGAAGTTCGGAGGCAACTTTCTTCCGAAGCCTTTCGGACCCTCTCGAATCCTGGCAGAGATCAAATATCACGCCCTAGCTAAACCTATATTGCTATCTCGCGAATATTGATCTCGGACGAAGGCTGTTTCGAATCAAGTTCCAAAAGAATCAAGGCCGAGAGCCTCATCCTCACGCCGGGCTACCCGGATCGACTTTGATACGTACAATTCATTTATTCGTAAAAAAATTCAAAATTAAAGGAAATACACAAGAATATCGATTCTCATACGCGCCGATTATCATGCCGGACGGTGGAAGCGCCCGGACCTCTGGCAAGGTTCCTCGAGCAGTGCGGCTCGTCTGATGAGTGGTATCTTTCTGTTCGCAGGTTTATCAGGCGGAGGAAGACGGCCTGTCGAGATCGTCTCTGCTCTACCTCCAGGTCTTCCTCGGACTCTCATTCATTCTGGGTTCCCTCTGTTACGGGTGTATCATTGTGAATAATCCCGAAAACTGCCACATTGCAAGGCAATACCTCTGCCAAGGAGCTTGCGCCCTTCTCGGAGCGTCAATGCTGCTGTGTACAACTATACATGACTACAGGTGCGTCTTTGGTATCGTTGAATTCCCTCTGTTCCGTTTAGTTCCTGCCGAAACTCTGTCGATCAGTCGGTGATACGATCAAGAAGGATCGTGCTGCGAGCGGTTGCATAAGTGGCAAAGTTCCCAGACTGCATCTAGTGCTGTAAATTGATGAGGTCAGCGACACTCCTCGCACTCAGCTGATGGAGTTGACACCAACAAGGGCTCGATGACTTGCGATTCTCCGATGACGCTTTCACTCGAAGCCTCCGTCGCGTCGCAGCGTTTCGATCATTTGCTGCCTTGCGACGGAGTTCGTGATGTTCACGATATCTCTCATAGGACGCACTCCTCGCAGCAAGAGCGTTCGGTGGGCCCAATAACGGCAGAAGACGATCCATCAGCACTATTTCTAGCCCCATAAGAGATGACCTCATTATAATAATGGCTGGAGTCGTCGAGCACTCTGTCAGACTCGTGAGCGGAGGATATCCCGGGAATCGCTGTTATCCTCGAGTGATTAGATGAATTCCTCCCAGTCCCCATCTGAATTGATCCCTCGTCGCAGCGCTCGAGCTTTCCCTGTCCAGAACTCCCGCGCTGGTGATCGGTACCATCGGGATGAGATTCGCCCGAGGTTGGGGGGCGAGAATTGGTGATGGCGCCCAGGATCGATCGAGGGACGATCATCGTGTAAACTGTTCGATTTCTTTACAGTGGATATCTCACGTTCGTATGGTGCTATGGCTCTTTCTATGGAGCGTATCTCTATTCTCTGAAGATGTTCACCCTGGAAAAAGTTAGGGCGAGAAATTTTGCTAAAGCTTGGGGCTTCATCCAGTGTGCTCAAGCTATCCCGATACTCATAGGACCTCCTATAACAAGTGAGCATTCGCGTTTTTTCTCCTTCGCGAGGACGCTTCATTCCTCCGCAATCTTCCTTCGGTTGGTCAGAAACCAATTTGTTTTCCAGCTTTCCTGAATGAATATTATGGGGACCGCCGAGGCTACTTCGTCTCAGCAGGCTGTGCCTTCTTCGGCGCTTTCTTCCTTTTCCTAATCGATGTGCACAAGCGCACACGACCGAGCTCTGCGAAAACTTTCCTCAAGGATCAGCTCAGTGAGAGGGATTGTAGAAGGTGCTCCGACGCTCCCAACGGGGAGCTTGGTAATGGTCTTCCAAGTCGCCGATCATCTGTGAGTGATACCGACAGTCATTCCTCTCCTCAGTCATTCTGAAAATCAAGGAATTTTCAGCATTGAAAGCGATGGCAGAGTTTGTGATTTATTCTCCCGTTTGTTCGAATTTCAGGTCCAAGATTCGATAGTTATGTTTCCGCGCATGCTGCAGAGCCAACGGAGCCTCACCTTCAGTAATTATGCCGATTTGAGGCGGCAAGAACTCACCTGCATCTCCGAGGTTCGATTTCATTACGATATTCGCCTTCGAATTAGAAAAGTCATTCAAGGACGTGAGAGCTCTATTTCGGAGCACTGCAATCAGCTGGTCTGAAAGGCTCCTGTCCTCCCTGATTCCTTGCACGAGGCTGGTCGATAGGCTGATTTCGGTTCACGAATTCCAGGAGGCTATAATGGATAATCTTTTGGAAGACCTGATCGATGATTGTATTACGTCGTGCAATAAAGAAGAAAAGTATCTCATGTTGTCCGAATATGAGAACAATCTGACGAAGGCGGCTTCGCAAGAAATCGAACGCCGGGCTCGCATAGCGAACGGCCGGAGGTAAGCTCAGAAAGCGCGAGACTCTTTGCTCAGCGTATAAAATCATTAGTCTTTCAGAGAAGATTATCCTCCCGAATAGGAAATCAGCATCCGTGTTCTCGGTTTCAGGGGGTCGCTCTCGAGCAACCCGATATACGACCCTCAAGCTTACGGCTGCGATCACTGTCCGAACTGTATGCGACTCGTCGAGACTTCACCGCCTGTCCCGAGACGAGCTTCACCGCGCCGTTCGTTGTTCCACCGACCCTCTCAGGCCGCAATATGCTCGGTTGACGTCATCGAAGAAGTCACTTCGTCCATGTGAAATGTAGAATCGTCTCATAGAAAGAATACGTGCACAACCAAACCAGTGGCAGCTGTAGATATGTAAAAAAGGAGAAACGCCTGTACATTCCGCATAGATCAGCCTACTTCTATATTTATTCGTCTCTATATACAGATGTATTTGAGCCGTGCCGAAACGCTCCGTGGGTACTACGAGGGCTCTGTAGATATTGAGGAAGCTACACTCTGATTGTTTGTGCCAAAGCATTTGCGTTCTAGACCGAGCCAATGTGCCATTGACGATCTTTCACAGAGAATTTCATTCTCGACCGCGCATACTGTACAGCTTAGATTTTCATTCGATGACATGATGAGAAGGAGGAATCCTTGGGGAAATCAATCGGAATCCTCGGTGGAGACTATCAAAGACGTCCGAATATATCGACCGAGGCAGCCTGCGCTTGCAGCGAGGAGGCCCATGGAGGGTCCACGAGCGCCGCCGCCTCGATAGCCGTCGGAGGGGCAGTCAGCTGATTGATCAGATGCGAAGGATTTTCAGGGAAATTCCGTCTCAACCTAGGAACGTATTCGAAGCGGATCTTCGAGCAGCTGCCATCGTAACCATGGGAAATGTCCGAGTAGTCTAGATTCTAGAGAATTCCCACGCATGGGCCGGACGAACCACGCTGTAGAGAAAAATGACAGAGAGGAATCGAAAAGACACAGCTAGTAAATACTCATATTCAAATTTGATAGGCGCAATATTTTCGAACGCAAGGTCTCAAGATCGTGTTGCCGACGACACCCCAATCCACCTGGGCAGGTTGCCTGCATCTGGACTTCCAGTTAGAGAAAGCCGGATTCCCACGTACAGTGAATGCACACGTACCGAGAATTGCGGGGTGAAGGAGGGGAGGACTTGTAAAGAGAACGAGGTCGAGCTATCGGAGACGATAGAGGCAAATTCCTACGCCTTAAGTGACTGGCGTACGAGATGCTCAACCCGCCGGCAAGTGTGATGGTTTTCCTGTGAGCGTTAAATGTGATACTTTCTGGTGAATGAGACGTGTACAAGAGCGAGAAAAGGAGCATATTTAGGAGAAATTCCAAATTTATTTATATACAATCATATTTGAGTGAAGCGAGACATTCGGGAAAGACGCTTATATCAAGATTGAGACTTGAAGGGGGCGGGCTTGTATGAGAATTTGATGATGCAGGTAAATCTACTCCATTCGAATGTAAGAAAATGGATGACAACGGTTTCCTTACTCCACCAACACTCGATTAGAACACTTTGGACGCAAATCAGCGACTCGGCGCCAACTCCGCCTATTTTTTCCGATTCTTTCCTGAATAAAGTGACAAGGGATGTCTCACTCTATGCTGTCTGCATTCGTTGATTTTGACTAGATACTAGATAGTTTCTGCCTTGCCCTCCCATCTATCAGGAAGGTAGCGCTCTTCCTCATGGGGAGTGACCAAATGCTGATCTCGAGCCGGGATTCCATCGGGGGCGACTTGAAAAAAGTTGTGTGTGATTCCCCACTCGAAATGTGACAAATTATTGAAATCATGGCGCTTACGCTTCCTGATGACCACCATTGAGCTGTCTGACCGTCTAGCCGGTAGCTCAAAAGTGTTCCTCACCATTGGGGTCCTCCTGAGGTCCTAATGGGCGCAGTGTCGCTAACCACACCTTGAATTCCTCCGGAACCCCACACGCACTCCGGGTGGTCCTCTTGTCGCGAGCCTCATCTGACGCGAAAGATCAAATCGATCGTTGATTGCTCAACGACCGACTCCCCGGAGAAGCTAACCCCACAATAGAGACAGGAGCATACCGATATGTCGCTACCTGCATCAGTGATTGCTCCGTGAGGAAGCCCGAATTCTTCGAAATCCTGTCTGGCTTCACTGAACATACACGCAGGAAATCCCGGGACCTTCCTCTTCTTCGCCGGGCGTACTTGGCTATCTAATTCCGCTGATTCCGCCAACGAGAAGGTGACAGCGAATGCCCCTAACCGCTGAAGTCGCGATGCTCTCCGCTTCCGCGAAAAGGGAGCGGTTGATCACAGGTTGGACCGTACAGTCCCACAAGATAGTTTGATCATTGACCATCCGACGATTCCGGAGTGCAGGTCGCATCTGAAGTTCGGAGAAAAGATCGAGTCAAAACACGTGACCTTGGACATCCCCAGCTGGAAATCGATGTGGGAGGAACACTTTTTGTCGCGTTTCTGGTTCGAAAATCAGAAATCATGGCGGTGCGCGAATGGTCCTCTAGCTGAATGAGCTCCGAGCCCCTAGATTCACGATCCATCGTGATTTTTTGCTCCTGTCGAATTTTTTCTTTTCCGCGGACGAATTAACCGTTCCTGAGCTCGTCGCGATTTTCGTATTCAAACCGCAGATACACGCGCCGTATGCGCATTTGAAGCTATCAGCTTCAACGGATCCCGGGAGACACTTTTATGATCTGGAATTGCTTGTTCCTACGGCTGGCTATAGTCAAGCTCCTGTCGCATACGTAATTAATAGTCGAAAACGTTGTTCCGATCCGCTTCTGACGGATCACATATATTCGAGCATTCCGATGCCTGTTGACATTCCTTTAAGAGTCTCTTTCTTTTTTCTGTCGCGTAAGTTGGAATCACCGGTTAATAGATGGCGCTGCGAGCAGAACCGATCCAAGCATTATGGAAGTACGAAGCGGATACCGAGGCTCGAATAGGATGCTCCCCGGAGCAGATACAGTCTCCCGACTCGATTCCGCAGGCTCAGAGGACAAGCATTCCGGACGTTTGAAGTCAAGCTGCATTCGAACTCTGAGGATCTTGGAGTCTTGATAGCGGTTCGGGAATTCTTCACGCCTCTCAGAATCAGGTGTCGTGAGCCGCGGCGCCCCATCGCAAGAGTTCCGTCGGTTCGCGCGTTCTTCTTCGCTCGCCACTTCTGAAACGGATCGCGACGGAGAGACGGGTCTCTGATACCAAAACATTAGCACTCGGAGTAACACAAACATTTCCAGGGCTGACTGACCGGTCACTCTTACGATGTCCGACTCGGGTTCTCTATAGAGACCTCCGCTGCCTTCTGGCCTCAGTTTTCCAAGTGCAGTGCGTGAACTTTCAAACGTTGCCGGGACACTGTTCGAAAGGATATCAGACTTTGACATGAGGATTGTTGATGTTCCGAGAGCTTCCAAGAAACTCATCAAGCTAGAAAACCTTTGAGGTGAGTCAGCTGGTCCAGGGATGACCAGAGACAGACAATAACGCGATGCCATCGTTTCGGAAATAAAACTCGGTGAATCAATCCTACGGAACGAATACTGCAGAAAACGACGAGACTTCGTTGAAGATCACTATCAGCCCCAGGGCACTAGAGCCTCCCTGTAGATCCTCCATCCCATGGGCGAAAGGACGATTCACCCCTTTCTGAGAAGTGAAATATCGAACGAATCCCAGAACTGTGTCTTCTCGGGACTGTCTCTCTCATGTCTGTTCCTGAGCGATGGTCATCCTGTCGCCCGGCCGATGGAAGCCCCTCGGAACATATGTGCCGCGCAATGCACAAACTCCGACTCCTCGGGGGTATAACAAGAGAGAATCCGCAGCACGAGCTACGAGGGGCCGCTCACACTCGGAAAGAATCCCGACACAATGGACTCGGGATAATGCCTCGGGCATTCTTCACCGTGAACCTGCATCGCCCGCATGCCTGCACCCCTGGTACCCGAGCCGCGAGTTTTAAAGCCGAGCCTTCAACTTGTGATCGCAGGCAGTCGGTCGCTGAGATGAGCCATCATGGTCTCTGAGACAGACGGAGCCTGGTTCGTAATCTCCGGCCGAAGGGGAGAATGTACTGAGCGACCTGGTCCTCGAGATTCAGTCGTCAGAACGTCTAGGAGTAGAGGAGGGGCATTCCCCCCGATACTTGCATTCCAGACCTTAGACAATGGGAGTCGACCAAGCCGCAAATACTGTCGCATGCACGTGTCTTCCGTTCAAGTTTCTTATCACGAGGCTCACGGCTAGTAGCTGTTACGACTTACGGATCCGTAGAGTGACTCCACCAGTTTCTATGTTCTTCGAGTTCTTTAATCGGAATGAAGAGGAGTCGCTCGATTCTTGAGAGCGGAGAACCAATCGTCGCAGCCTCAAACACAAATTAGCGGGATGGCTGGACTTGGAGAATTCTGGGCCTATCGGACGGGCTGTTTTCTCCACCCATGGTACAAACTGGGGCAATCCGAGCAAGAGAAAGTTTACAACGACGCAGAGTCCGATTCACCCAAGTCTGCGCAACGCGGGGAAGCCATGAAACTCATCCAACGCTAAAGTCGTCGTCGGATAAAGCACAATAGCCTCCGGAACGAAACAGAGATTCTCACGAGGAATCGTCTTTATCCGAGATCTTTATCGATGGGAATGTCGGTCTATTGATTTTTTGGTCTTCTACGAAAACTACCGAAATACCCGCATACGTCGAAGCATCTGGGAAATGATTTGCGTTTTTCCGCGTCAGGCCGAGGTGCTCCAGACGGCTGGACGGTAGACGCTCCGGCGTCTGCGGGTGAGAGACGGAGTTTCCAGGAATAAGTCCAGATCGACACTCGACGATCGCGTAAAAGATCTGTCTTAAATTTCTCGAGAATAGGTTCACATCTTCCGCGATTCGCCTCTGTGATTGTCGCAGACGATCTACATTGTCAGAATCACCGCGGCCACGCGAAGAGGCGTCAGGCTTTACGCTTGCCCGAGCGTATCGCTCATGGCCTGGCAGGAGCTTGCTTGTGGAGACACCTGGGGTGCGGTGTAGATGCTTTGCCTCATACGTCGCGTCGCTCGAGCGGCGTGCATCCTGAGATTCTGGTTGACTTCTTCACTCGACTCCACGCTGGTGAAGTAACGCCAGAACCAAGTTGACCTACCGGTGAAATTGGCCCGCAAGAAACCGGCCGCCATCCGTACAGAATTGAACATCGTCCCAGGATTCTGAATTGCTGGAATCCACGGAGACCTCTCTCGGACGTCCATGATATGTTTACTTCGAGTATCGGCGAATTACACGAGCCATATATGGCCCTTCGGTCTTTCGGTCGGTTTGATTGTCGAGCAGCCGGTGGAAGGATCTTTAATCAAGGCATAAATAGAAATTTGTCCACGGCCCAAGTCTATGGCGTCGGGTAATAACAGCCCTCCTTGGATAAATTTTCTCCATGTCGACCGGAGGGTTTTTCGCCTGATAGTCTGTCGAAAAAGAAACACTTTTCTATCGGTGTATTCACAATCTTCAATCGAAAGCTCCGGAAGTATTAAAGAGTTCTCATTAATGAATCTTGTCGAGGCTCCCCAGAGAAGTTCGGCGATGGGAATTCCTTCCATTTCATAGGCCAGAATCAATTCTGTCAACTCATCCAAGGGTGCATTTGAGGGAAGGAGATTTCGTTTAAGAAAGAACAGGCGTCACACAATTCCCAACAACAGATTCATACAGTGTATCTGTGTCATTTTTACGCGACAAAAAATACGGGAAATCCTGCATGTGAGTGCAGAAATTCGCCCACGGAATGTCATCGACAGAGTAATCGATGAACTTCGCCGGCGCCATCTGCTTATACGAAGGAGAAAACGGTCACTTTTTTCCAACCGTCTTCGCAGTGTCGGAGAAGCCCGGTGTCGCCTCGAACAGCTGAATTCGTCATTCACAGGCTCTGACTCGGTCGCGGACCCGGAGTCAGCTGCCTCGATCTGGTCTATTCTCGCACGATATCGCTGCCTTTCATCAGAAACTTTCGTAGTTTCCTATCAGGATGACCGGGGCACTTTTCCACCCGAAAGCAGCGTTCGATCAAATTCTCCGATGTTTGATGCTAACGGTGAGAATTCATCAAAATATTGGGACTATTTAGAGGAACTATCCTCGAATTTCTTCCCACGATGATAAAACCGTTCCTGGGGCTCGCACCGGCCAATTCTGGAATCCTCATCTCGTTTTCGCGGACGTGAATCGCTCTCCGCCGCACTGGAGATAATTGCAAATATTAGATGTATCGTCTAATTGAGCAAATCTAATGGCAGCCGCCGTTGGATGGAGTCATTCAGCAACTGATATCGCACAAACAGTCCCTCAATTGGCGAGCCTTTAATCGCATCTCGATGTGAATCAGATAAATATCTATGATCGTGGATATCATTGATCTTGTGAGTCTATCAGGAGTATCACTCAGAGCAATTCCTTCTGATTTTGGACTTGCTTGCGTGGAACCTCGGAATGGTCATCCGAGTCGTCGGCGAAGGGCAACTCGGAGTCGCGCAAACGGAGGAAATCATTTTATTAACACAGTTTGGGTGACGTTTCGATATTGCCACATTCCACTAAGTAAGTGTAGGTTACGACCGGCGGTATCCGTCATGGTTGAATCACTGGTGTTCGGTCGCTCCGAAGCTGCTCGGTGACGATTCCATGCCATTCAATCAGTGGCTCAGATACGTCGGAAAATGTAACATGTCTGCTCGGAAGGTGTCGGATGGTACGACCGAGTGACGGACCAAACTCTCTATTCTAAAACTGGGACCGGACGGTCGTCGTCGGAGTGACACAACATGGAGAATCATGAGCGATGGCGGTAACGGTCACGAAGCATTAGACGCCGAATCATTAAGATTCAGACCTAATGAGTCGAGCGCTCCAGACCACCCGTTGACCAAAACGTAGTAAACTTCTGGTAATGATCTTCCCGTAATGCTATCTTCGTCTGAGGAATTCCATCGAAAAGAAACTCTGCTCGCATACCTGGATACCGTAGCTGTAGCTATGACGGCAACAACAACCGACACTACAACAAATCTGTTACTTTCGATCGAACGCGGCAGCCATTAGAATCAGTTATATTCTCGACCTGATCAGTGCGAAGGAATGATGGCCAGTCTGTCAGTAACTTCGTCAGCCGGTCAATCAAGAAATCGGACGACTTCTCAGCGAGACGAGCTGAAGCTCCGAATTTCATGTGCCTTCTTCTCGGTGTCGAATAACACGATGGTGTCCGGTGCCGTGAAGCCAGAATACGAACAAGACCGATTTCATTTGAGATGAGAGTCGGACTCAATCGGCTCACTCCAGTCTAGCCCGAGATTTCAGGAATCGGCCGTCAGCCCGCTTCCGGCCCTTTGACTATTTCGCGGGAAATCACCCGTAGGCTGTCACCCGAATATCTCACAAGTATGACTGCGATAAACATTGGTGGACGTCTATCGTGGCTCTTTCGCCCGGCCGATTGACAGTGATTGACGAAATCTACTGTCAATCGGCCGCTGTAAACTGTTTGCTCGATTTTTCTTTATCGTTTATTTTCCAGGCAGGCCGGGCACTGCACTGCTTCTCCCGACCGAGGGTGAGCTTCACAGCTTCTCGGGACGCTGGCAGATAATGCAGCAGCACTATCGAAGACTACTATTATGATATTTTTCGCATCAGGTTGATCTAATAGAGGATGGGAGGCACAGTTATTCGACTTGGAACATTCATATCATTTCCGTCCTCTCGCCGTCACGAGACTTACCGACGATTGTAGTCGATAGTGCGAAGACCACAGAGTTCGTCTAAACGTACTCCAAAATCGTCATGTGGGGATAGCCGTGATATTTTTGTAGCCATCCGTCAAGAATCGCTACGCCGACGAGAATAGAGCGTCATCGTAGTGAATTCCTGGCCGTTCCACTCGGGAGGCTCATGATTAGGGCCTGGACTTTCAGGCACTAAAGAACCCGAGAAAAGGCAGGCAAAAAGGCACCGAAAATCGACGGAAAAGGCACTATAAACGAGGAAAAAGGCACTTAAAATCATCGGAAGACATAAGTGATGCTCGGATAATTGTCGAAATTCTTATCGAATATACCCCTCATATGAGCATTCTTTTGAGCATTTCTCTTTTTAGCATTCCAATCAGCGATAGCATGGTATCTCGCATTCCCGATGGTGAGGCCATGTCGATGATCTGAGGGCTTCATGACGAGAAAAAGAGCGCCCCTCATTCACGCTGACCAATGAAGCGTATTCGGAACATGAGAGCTCCAGCAAGTCTTCTGACCTTCCAGTTGCGGTGGCATCGTTGCTTCCGAGATTATCAATTATTTTTCTGTTACCTATCAAGATTCTGCCGCGATCTCCCGAAAGTCCGTGGGCCGAGACTCATACTCAAATCGCGACGACATGGTGGAGCTCAGTGCAGGACCGAATTCGTGGCGGAGGCAATTCACGCGCGACAGAGTCTCGGGGATCCATACCATAATACTGAGAAAAGCTTTGGTCCGACACGTAGTCGGACTAGAAGAGCAAATGTAGCTTTCTCCGGTTACCAGATTGAAGTCTTGCCCGAAAAAAACCTGCCAAGCAACATTCGAACTTGACTTCAGGGTGGAAAAGGCAAAATGCCTCGAGAAAACGTAGAAAAGGCAAAATGTCGCCAAAAAAACGGTATAAGGCAAAAAGAGGCACTTATGGCATTCTGCCTGAAGTTCCAGGCTCTACTCATGATCAACGGAAAATTCGAATTCATCACAGACGCTGTCTTAATTCAGTCATCGATACTTTTCTCGATCTGAGCAGCCCGTCCTGGCCAATCGATTCGACCAGGCTACGTCGCGGTCAAATTTCCTCCACTCTCCGTCAGTCGCCTCAGTTCACCGATGAGAAGTCTGCTTTCCTCCAGACGTTCCCGATCTGCAGACTTTTCGAGTTCCCTCGTTGTGTCTTCCACAGTCATCTCGTATCAAGAATTTCGGGTGGCTGTTTCGCCGCATTTGGACGGCTTCAAATCTTGGAAGTTTCATCCCGTTGGCCAGATGTTGGAGTTTCGGGTCGATGAGTGGTCGGTCTACTGGAGTGATCTGATCGAGACGGGACGAAGAAGATGGAAGGAAGATCTGTCGCCGCCATCTTCGGCATCGACGGCATCTTGATCGTTGGGATTCATCGATGTCCTGCAGTTGTCCGACGGGCGGCAGCTGCGGCGCCTGGAGAGAATCAATCGATAATCGCGGAAAATAATTGCGACTCGTAGATTCGGGACGCAGAGGGACTTGGCGCGAGTGCCGGTAGCGTGCGATATCCTACACGCAACGACGACGGACAGATTCACGAAAAGCGCGACCTTAAGGCGACAAGTGGGCTAATCTTTGCCGGATTTTCACCAGCAAAACGAACGCTGAGTGAAGTTGCCTGCAGGCCAAATACGGACGGAAATTCCACAGCGGATGGGGCTAGGTTCCGCGAGCCGTGAAACTTCGCAATTCGTGAACCGAAACCCGAGAACGGTGATTCATATGGTACTCGACACAGGCTCCTGAAACAAAGGATAGGCGTCCGCGAAGATTTGCGAAGGGTTGATTAAACGCTGGACGCTGTCCGTGCTCTGAAAACAAGTCGTCGTCGTCATCTCTATCTCTGTCGTCGGAGAAAATGGGGGAGAAAACTCTGTTGGCGTACCGGCCGGTAAAATCAGGTTCTGATCGCCAACGAACCGCGGTGATATCGTTAGTTGCGGAGGTCATGTTTAATTACGAGCTTGTCCGAGGAGAAGTGTCAAGAAGTCAAGCCAGAACGTTTTTCGGGTTTTCTGGACGATTTCACGCCGACTGTGCGAGTCACGGTGCGACGCTCGAGGAGAGAACAAAAAGAGTAGTCGTTGTTTGACTTCATTTTCGCCTACATAAGTCGAGCACAATTACGGAGCACCATAAGAGACGAGGGTCTCGTTAAACGACATAGCTCGTCTCGAGCGAAGAGTCCGCTGGCTGGCTCCGGATGGCCCAACAAATCAAAAACGTCGGCTCCGCGACGAGCTTCTCTGCTACTGCGACTCATGTCAGGTACAATGCGTCGAAATACCCATCCCGAGACGGGGAAGCGGCAGCGTTTTCCCTTGAGTTCTGTTCCACTTCTAACTCTGCTGGCGGAGAACGGGTCTGACCTCTGTCCTGCCGAGTCCCCGGATGAGCATCTACCTGCCAAGGAACTCGGTGGCGATGCGATCCATCATATCTTGGTCATCTGTTTGATCATCCAGCTGTCTGTTCATCTTCCGATCACTCCGTTCCTGGGTCGATCTGCCTTCTCCTGTTTTTCTGTGTGATTTGGCTTTTTCCTGCTTCTGGATCCGTCAAAACCAGAAGGAGTATCTAAGGCACAGTTTCCGAAAGACGGTGGCCGCTTGAAACGGTCCGATACTACTCGAGGTTCGTGCGTGCCACTGGAGAGAAATGTCGTAAACTTCAGGTGAAATGCCAGGTGTTGGCGATGTCGTACATGCGCCACTTCAATTCGGAGGCCTCCCGAAGTTTTACATTTTTCTTTTTCTCACTGGCGTCCTTGCCTAGATCGACTGTTCACATGCTCGCATGATTTGTTTAATTGTTTCGGGCGAATGATGACGCAGCTTCCGACCGTGTCGGGAGCGTTAACTTGTTTCTAGACAGAACTAATGAATTGGAAGTCTGCTGCTTCGTCTCGCTTTTTTGCAACTCCTCCTGCGCCCGATTCGGACATAATTCGTTCTCTCGAAAAACGAAAGGAACGATGGAAACTGGGCTCATTCAGACCGGAACTCATATGCGCGTTTTCCTCGCAGAACCCCGGATCGGCACTCGGCACCGCGCAACTTGTCTATCTGTTGACAGCCCGATGAAGGACTCCAATAGCGGTATAACATCGGGCGCACAACGCGAATCGATATGTTTCTGTCCTCGTATCTGATGCCTCCGTAGTTCTCCCATGTGAACTCTCCTTGCGATTATTCATCGTACCAGATTATGGTCCGAGGAGTTTGTCTCCAGAACCTCGCTCGGCGATCAGTACCCATACCCGTAAAGAATCTCCGTAATTTGCGGTGAATTTTTCGTCAAATTACCAAACGATCTATTCCACGAGAGCCTTCGGATATGGAGCGGGTAAAATGCGTGTATCATTTTTTGTCCTTTCTTCAAGAGGATGTGCCTCGTGTGTCATTTCATATCGTCGTGCTCCTGATATCGATCTAGGTTCCCATGATCTTGATCATCATCATTGACCGCAAGAGCTGCCATGTAATCAGAGTGAAAATTAATGCGGCGACACGGGGACTCTCTATGCTCCTATTCTCCTTCGAATTAAATGTCTCGCTGACTGAAAGCACGATCAGAGCCGCAATCTGCGGCCGTGGGCCGGAGAAGACACATGGACACAGAACTCTGCAGGGAATATGCATGACAAGAGTCACGCTCCACTCTCCGCCGAAATTCGGAGAACGCGATCGAGTCCCGAGGTCGATGTCGCGACGCCCCGATTGATCGGGTCGCGAAAGTCATCCTCGATCATATAAGTACTAGCGTGAATACCCGAATAGGCGAGCACCGTCGCGTCATGAGGACGCGACAATGGAGGGTTCAGGAGTCTACATTGGTAGTGCCCGTCGATATGAGAACATTCACGTTACATCGTACATCATATCGTTCGTGGTATCGTCGCGGAAGTACTCAGACATGAAACGCAGCTTCGCCCAACGAAATCAATGACGCCGGTCGAGGACGTCCGGAGCATTCTGTCCTGGAATTCGCAGTATGATTCGTCGTCCGCCGTGCTCGAATCCTCTCATAAAGCCTTTCATCCAATGCCTGGGCACGCGGCTCGTACTTTCGAGTCCTCATCGATCCCCGGAGTCCATGAAAGATCGTATTGCTCCGAGAACAATAGTCCCCTCCCCCCTCAGTGAAGAAACTCCGGAGATGAAGCAAACAGTCATCTCAAGTATGCTCCTATGCTCCCTATGTTCCTCATTTCGGCTGACTGTGATTCTTTCCGAAGGTCTGAGAAGGACTTCAGAAAACTCAACCGCAGTGGTTTTGGGGAAATGACGCCCCTCGGGTTCCATAGTGACTCATTCGACTCCAGACTCGTTCCTTCGTCAGAACTAGAATGGTACATACATGACGAATCGGGAGGACTGGAGATATGATTCATCCACTGAAGCGCTTTCTGTAAGACCCTGGAGCAATTTCCGGCGTCTCTGAAGCCTCACCATGGAGTGGAACTTAGCTTGAGCTCCCTACAAGTGTCTTTCCGCGGGATGATAGGAGGGATTCGGGACTTATCACTCGGATTCCGGTTTCCAAAACGGCTCGATCATGAACTCCACATCCCTCTAAAATTGGGTTCGCTCGCCGAAGAAGTCAATGCTTCTATCAATCGGTTCCCCATCCGCAACTGTCGGCCCCAACGTCGCTGAGCCCGGCGGCTGACGAATTCATCGAATCGGAATAGCTCTGTCGTGAGTGGGCAAAGAAAGATTATGATCGAGCGTTCTGCTCGATCGGCAACCGGCGTCAACAGCAGCGAAAAAATTTGTCATTTCATTTTTGCGGACGGCCAAGTTTCGCACTGAGTGAGCGAGCTCCCCCGAATGCGGCGCAGTCCCATCGGTATTTTTCAGTGACAGATCTGTTCTCGGCTGACTCCGAACCCTCTACCTCCGCTGCTGCGGGACGTCTGTGTATCTGCCGTTGTATTCTCCAATGCTATTCCTTCGAGAGTTTGAAGCTTCCATCACGGTCTTGAGCAACTCTGCTTCATTCCTGATTCGAAATTCGCTTCCATTCAACTGTGCTCGAGTCGTTCATTATTTCGGTTGTCTGCGCTCGAGGGACACGTTGACTAAAACGAAACTTCTGTGAAATGCAGCGCGCGTGTTCCTCGTCAAAGAAGAATCGCAGAAAACTGATCGTTCCGTCCCTCCTCCATACGCCTGTCTACTGCTCATCTGTCTCTCACTATCTGACTGCTTTAAACTGTCGGCTCCCGGGATCGTCCTATCGATCGCTCGGTTGTCGAAGAAACGGCAGCGGGGCTCAGATAATCAACTAGCAAGCATTTCCAAGGTTCTCCAGACGTACCAATAGCGAAAACTTTCGAGTATCGGGAGCCAGATGTGGATGGTCACGAGGTGTCCCGTCCTAACCCTGAACTAGAGCTTTTGCTCCCGTGGACTGGAGTCGGTCCATCAGGGCAGTTCTCGATTGTATGTTCAACTCAGGAGCTTTCCGTTATCGTCCCACGGCTCTCGACTCACTTAGTCCATTGATCGGAGTTTATTTACGAGCAATATTCCGTGGAGCCACTCTCATTTGAAGCGCGTTAGCGGGAAGCCATTGCCTGAGGGAGCTCTCAAAAGGATGTAAAGTGTTATCTCCGGATTAGTTGTTTCTTGAAATCACATCTAGCTTAGGCACCTATCGGTTCGCCTTCTTTATTAGGCATCGCTCGGTTACTCCTGTGCCGCTTTAAGCGCGTACCCCTACAAATTATCCCGAAGGCAAGTCGAACTCCCAAAGAAAAGAATGCGACGCCGATGACCGCCGCTATCACCTCGGTATGTGAAGCGAGCAGGCTCCTTATCTCCGGGAGTAGCCGAGATTCTCCGAGTGCCTAAGAGTCAGTCTCGCAGGCGACCGGACGAAAAAACTGATGAGCGCTTGAGCGGGCGGTTGGAACGAGCACCCGATTGGCACTCCTCAAGATTCCCCGCAGATTTTTGAGCAGATTATCTGCAGCACATGTCTCCTGAGGATTCTGCCAAAGTTTGAAACGTTCGATCATTCGGCATTGAGCTTCGGCTCCAACCCGCAGCAGCCAGATCGGTGGGCGGTTGAGCAGCACGCGAGAATCGGTGGCGGAGTCTCTGAGTGAGTCGATCAAGTCGATGTCTGCGGGTTTACATACCCAGAACAGGTGATACAGTTTTCATGGTGAGAATTTTCAGGTGAGACATTCTTGGTCAGTGGAATCCATGATTTTCTTTCTGTGAGTGAGCGTCTGTCTATTGTGAGTCAATCAGACGGAATCGTACAAGAGAATATCGGACAGCGAGCCTAGTAGACGGCGTTTGCTTCGGACTTCTCGGCGAGATCGCACTGATAGCGATTGTACAACTGTCGTGAAACTTTCCGTGTGCCGTCACTCACAGTCTCTGAAGGTAACAGGATATAGAAGCGACTGCCGATCCGAGTCATCGACGAAAAGTCAACAAGATGTACAGAAAAAGAAGCGAAAAAAAACGAAGCAGAGTGTATGAGTGTCGGTCGATCGTGGTAGCGGTCTGCCTTCCCGCTCACTCCGTGATCGCTTGTCTCATCACGGCAATGTCTCGTTGTCCAGATTGAATCGTTGTCCACCGTTCGTCGTACATCGCTGTAGGGGTCGGTGGCGAGAGCCGGGTTTACCCGGGAGAAAATACACAGACCCTGATGAGCATTCCAGTGAACATAAAAACAACGTGATATCGGATCACTCAGTTGGAGTTGTTCGGTAGCGTCGCTTTTTCGATCGGAGACATTTTATACGATTCGTTCACTCAGATCATTTGGAGGTTCGAACGAAAATATTCGTACAAGGCGCCTCCATACCTGACCCCTATCAAAAAACCGACCTCTGAATGATATTGCAAGCAGTCTCCCATTCATGATCCAGACTCCTGGTTCGATCCGAGATCTTCCGGATCGTCGCTTGCGTCGAAGAAAGCTCGGCAAGCGGCGGCGAGGAATTTCGAGCCTCCAATCGGAAATGAGCGTCCCCCGAAGGTCGTCCACGACTTCGTCGTGGAGGGACCGATAAAACGGAACGTTGCGTTGAGCTCACGATTTCCGCAGTCGCTTCGAATGACCCACGAGATAGACCGATTCCCGCCTCGAAATTGATAATTTCGCCAATCGGAATGAGGAATACTAGAAGCGTTCCCTTGATTATACAGTCCATGGTGATAGTCATATTTCCCACTGGAAGCGTTTCTTCGGATGCGAAAATTTCTGCCTTGAGCACAGAGAACAATTTGCCTGTGATAGTCTTATCTGGAAACCCGTCCGTGCAGTCGCGGTTCCACCACCGACAATATCTGCTCGGGATGAATGTTTGGGATTGGATAAGCATGGTCCGATTTCGTCAACACGAACCTTCCTCGCATTCATCGGCGTGCTTACGAGGAAGCCGCAGCTGGACTATCAAACTTTTTATCACCGTTTCGCTCACGCTTGTTGTGATTCAGCTTCCATGAATGCCGCTGCCGGGAACGGAAGAATTCTCCACTGTTTCTGCGAATTGTGCCCGGGATTCTGACCACTGCGTTTCTGAGCCTCACTTCTGCCAGTCAAGTTGCGTGTATGCGCTGAAAAACGCTGAGAAGTCAAAGGTTAAATCGCTTGTCAACCGATCACCCATGGGCCGTTGGTGATTCCATGGCTGGTGATCGAATTGAATTCGGGTGACGGAGCGATCGGGCGAACGAATCGACAGGCAATTTGAGGCAGTCAGTCGGGCGGGCAGACAGTCAGGTGAAATCAGGAGGCTCGCTAAATAGAGCTCCGCCGGGGCGGCTATCTGATTGTCCATCTCGTGGCCGGCCTCTTCTGGGGTCAGATGAGATCTCTTTTTTTTTGTTTCGAGTCCTCTCTATCTGTGTCGAGCTCTTGCCATCTAGAGGCCCCTCAATTAACACAGATGTCCGACCAAGTGGCAAAACACTGAAGAAATTGGCAACAAATCTCCGACAAGCTTCATAACGAGCACTAACGAGACGGGCAACACTTGAGGACACCGTCTTCGACTTCGAAAACCGCGACAAACACTGACCTCGGTCACGTCTAATGTACGAAGGGAATTTATAGCTAAGACGCTTCCGCTCGCGGCCGGCGCAGTGTCAGTAAGGATCTCCCCGTTCTAACGTCGCGTCGCAGCACCGTGACGAGGAACATGTGAATCTTGAAGGAACTCCGGAGAAGATTTTATCGCGTGGTCTTTGGGTCGACCTCTCGTAATCGGATCGACTGCTTCAAATTCCAATGAACTCTTCTAGGGAAGATAAAGGAACTCATCAGAAAGCACTTGATGGACGGATGGAATTCCGTCGACCACAAAGCTGGAATAATGATATCTCTGAGGAGCTCTGAGAAGCTCTGAGGAGCTCCTCGAGAGAATCGATTGGGGGGTCGCCGAATTCGTCGCTCGCTGCGACCAACGACGTCGGTGGACCTGCGTGGGAAAATCATCGACTTAATCAGCCGCTTCGCAAATGTTTCGTGACGGAACCATCGAGACTGACAGTCCGGAGAAATTGCGAAGCCTCCGGCCATGATCGAGATGATTGCGGCGATGATCCTGATGGAGAGCGCCCTCGCGAGAAAAGGGTGCCGCAGCGGGCACAGGCGAGCAACCAGAAGTTCGCATCGTTCTTGAAATAGTTGTTCCGATACCAGATAAGAAATCATCGATCACCGATCGACGATTCAGGACGAAAAGTGTCGCCATTACGCATTTTCAGCGGTGTCATCGTTCGGATGGAGCCCTATTGTCGCTGGAAGATGCCTCTCAATGGAGTGGCAAGTCCCTCGCGATTTTTTCCGAAAGCCTGGATTAATTTGATTATCTACGGGTCTGTCTTCGAGCCGGGGACCGATTTCTCGGAGGATATTGGTGGACGTCGGGACGACGACGCGACGGTGCCCAACCCTCCGGAGCAGAAAGTCTGCGAGCTGCGGCTCCGCTCGATCAAATCTAGAGTTGAATATATACCGATCCGAATCTGAGCGGTCCGAAGAAAAATGGTACCGAATGACACGAATAAAAGCAAGAGATAAAGTGAACTAGACTGTACGTGTAGTGAGCCATCATCCCCGAGAGCCTAGCGGTCGGTGTCCGAGTGTTGATCGCTTTTCCGGATGACAACGTCTAGCGGCATAACACTATTGAATCTCAATAAAACCGGGTGGAACAAACCCTGGAATTCGCGGAATTATCGGAGCGCCGTATCATGGTGTGACATGTCGGTCGATGTCTGTGATCTGTGCGCTGTTCTGCTTCTCATTTAGGATTTCGCGGACGATCGCAGGATTTCCGAAACGTCACAGACGATATTTTCGATGGCCTATGCACTTGAACCCGAGATCGTTACATCTGCGTGGCACCCCTACCAAGATACCACTGGCGACGTTGTATACGTTTCACGCGGACACATCTCGGCATCTCGGCTGTAATCTTCTGCCTTCCCTGCGAGATTAAGATACACGCCATTCAGATCCACACCTCTGCGAGATAGCCGCGCCTGTCAGCTAGGAGCCACTTTTTTTTATATTTGTACAAAAAGTTCAATGATCGTCCCTTTGTGTCGAGCTCTTCTTCGGTAAAGGACTCTGAAACAACATCGCTTCTGCTACCGATCAGTTTTGCGTCAATTACCTCCGGACTCGGAGGTCTCCCGCCTTCTCTCCCCAAGGCTTTTCTGATGCTGTGGTCGGAGACGAAATTCCCGTCCGGTGGAGAAACTCGTTAGAAAATCGTTTCTCATCCGATGCGACATGTTACCGCTGTCACCACGAGCCGGAGAAACGAGTTCTGCGTCTTCCGTCAACGCTCGCCCAACGCTCGCCCAACGCTCGAGACATCGCACGGCTTCCATTATATCTTCTAATTGATTCTCCTGAGGATAGCACAATTGCTCGACATTCGTCGGCATTCCTAATTCGGGAATGATCCGAAACGATCCGAGGCTTTCTCGACTCGCTTGCTCGCTCTCGTGTACGCTGTACGCCCTGAATAACGCTTGCGGAATGGGGAACGAGGGAAACTGATCGAGAATGACACGGTACGGAATCTTATCATTCGCATCGAAAATGCAAGACTGGACGTTTGCCGGAGTGTTCCGAATCAGAACGGTCTCTCTCTGGAACGAAATTCGTACGGGAGCCAACGTTTTCGAACACAGAAGAAGGCAAGCCCAGTGGCTTTTGAAGAAGCTCTATGTAATCGACGCGCAGGCGCTGCCCGTATCGTGTCATTTTCACCATGAGCGTGAGACGTGTTCGCACCTCGACTGCGAGGCCGCAATGCGACACGTAACATCTTTAATAGCAGTTATCGAACCAGCTATCGGGCAGTCGAGAGGGTTCAGCCTACGTATGACGAGCTGAATTATTCCGTAGGAGAGAAAAATCGCTATCGATCGAAATATAAAGAAAAAATAACGATGATTAACGTTCGACGCTTGAGAAATGACCCTGATTCTATCTCCGGTCGCTTATTCCGTCGTCGCTATTTTCATGAACATCGAGCCTCCTCAAATATGGAAATAAGAAAGTGAAGCAAATAATATCAATGAGGAAAAATGAATCATGCTCTTCCATGAATCATGAGAATGTCGCGCAGCGAGACTCGGCTGTCGGTTTCGGGGATATCAACCTCTTTTTTATCGATTGGAAAATCTTGAAATTATCTGAATGAGTTCCATCTTCGGAATAGTTCCATCAACAAATTCAAAAGTCGTTTCTCACTCCGATTTCAGGCGGTCCAGATGGCTGCGGAAGTTCAACCACCCGAGTTCGCGGCCTTCGCAGCGCACGTTCCAGACATAATCCGACCGAAGCCCCGCAGACTCAGCGATGTTCGTAATGTGGTCCCGTCATCACCTCGACCTCCAGGGGATGGGGCCCCTCCGACGATAGATTTCGCTATCGATTTGAACTGCGCGGATCTTGAGAACGATGTTTTCCGGGACGACGCCGAGGACTGTACGCCCCTGCGTCCCCTCCAAAAAAATTCGGCGGGTGGCTCGGCACCTGCATTGCATAGATCATTCAGTAAACCCCGCCCCCTCACCCCACACGCAGCACCTCCTGCGAACACGCTCGTGGCTAATCGCGAGAAGTTCGCCGGAGTTGACCTGAACGACTGTGAAAACGTAGAGACGAGGTGAGGATCAGTACTGTCAGACGAACGCTGCTCCAAGCACGCGATATCCAAAATGAAGGCGGGATACGATTACGGTGGTATATCGGGGAATTCATTCCTTGTCCGGAAACTTCCAGAACGGAAAACAGCAGTAGCGCGAGCAACACGGATTCTCTGAGCTCCACCGAGAAAGGAGAAGTTCGGCGAAGACCATTGCCTCAGCGAATGAAGCAGAGAAGAAGAAATATTCTCAGTTTTCCACAGTCTTTGGATTTGCTGCTGCAGCAACAAAAAACGAGGTGATATTCCGATTCTGAATTTATCCATTTCGATGCTCATACCAGAAAAAAGTGACGGTGGCCTAAAGACGGTGTGAGAAAGGGATCTGCGCTGATTAATTGGACCAGGAAGCCTTAAGACGATTATTCTTCCTGAGAAGATATGATAGCTCGGGTCACGCATCGATGACGGAGAGCACCGCGAGCGAGTACGCGCTGTCGAAGGACAACGTCGATTCCTTTGATCCTGAGCAACTGATGGAGAAGTTGACAATCACCAGTGGGACCACCAGGAGCATAAGGTTTGTTGATAGCATACAGCGCCCGGGATGATTCTTGTTGGCCGGATGGGAGGCGCACGGTGACCATCAATCACGCCCCGTGGCTTTGGATGAGGCCCGAAATTGTTATTTAATGATTAATTCTCATGATCGATGGTTAACTCGAAACCAAAATTAATTGAATATTAACAGAAGCGCGGTATCGACTGACTCTGAAGATCAAGCGACGCTCCCCGCTCCGAAGAAAGTCTCACCGCGCGTTGTTCATCAATCCAGCATGGAAACTGTGGCCACGAATCTGACCTGTGAGTAATCCGTTGACGTCAACGCCATGGATACCCGATTTCTACCCGTTCGTAGATGAAGTAGGAGATCCCTCTGCCAAATGGGCTGTCTCTGACAGCGAACATCTACCCATTCCGCGATTCCCTTCCAGCGAGCGCAGCTGATGAATTCGTTTGGCTCGAACCGTCGTATCGCTTAGTGCAGCTGCAGCGAGCTCCATGGGACGTCGCCACGGTACAGAGAATCATTGAAAACTCCACCAAACTCAAAGACGTTCTCCACCGCATAGCGCAAGATGCCATTCCGAAGCTGGCTTTCTTGTTGCAAAGACCCCTGGTGAGAATCGCACGAGAAGCTCAGCGTTTCGCTCGTGCTATCGGCGTTTGCGGCAAAAGCGAGATAACGGGAGCACTATGGGTCGTCCTGTCGCCATGGTTGGCCAACAACTGTGTCAAAGGTAAAATCAAACCTGACATCAGGTGCAAATCGAGATACGGACACATACAGGCGTTTGAGAGCAACAATATCATATTTTCAAATCTGAGCTCTTTTCCTTTTCCTCGTGCATCGAAATTGTGAATGACGTTGTCCTCCGCGATTTCAGCGTGTCACCGAGCGGCAGCCATTTTCGGTGGGGCTTCGTGTTCGCGCCAGTCGAAATCGTCCCGGGCCGGACTGTTCTTCTCGGTTGGATCCTTTCATCGCTGGACAATCGACGCCGGTCTAGCCCCTTTCATACCGGAAATGGCGGCGGTATTTCTAGCGGCGGCCTTGGAGAATCTCTTGGAAGAAGTCGTTTTCGCGTGTTTGAGGTCAGTCGGCCTCGCCAGACGCCATATTTCAGGGAGCACGGCTTCACGATTTGCGGAATTTGTCGGAGATCGGAATTCCTCAAATCCCCCCGAGACCTCTCTCTGAGAATATTCTTCTTGCGATGCAGATGCTATGAAACACTGACGGCAGCCTCGGTGGACTCGGCACTCTCTCAGAGCGGGGATCTGTTCGGATTATTCCAAAGCTGCACTCATCTCACCATGTCCAGGTCCAGCACTGGGATCCCGATTCTGCCCAAATGGCCGGTTCAGGTCCCTCAGAGAGGTGATGAGCACTCGATGCTGACGACATGCGTCGCTAGCATCGGCGAGCTCGAAGAACTTCTGCAGAAAGCCCTCCATCTGCTCAATATGGCCATGCGACCCGCTTGGGGTCAGCAATTGGGTGAGTCTCTCATGGCGCATTTTTCCCCACCCGTTTTCCATCTCGTATGGAAGCGACAGACCATGGAAAATTCGAGCGAGAGCGTTGCCACATATCGATCTCATTGATCTTATTCCTCCATCAGTGCGCTGGTCCTCGGCCGGAACGCGGGCCTTGTTCTACTACACGAGGTGCTCCCAGCTAGAGCATTCCCAGTACGGACACCAAAGAACTAGTTCTTCTCTTTCGCCGGAACGCTCCCAACTCCTCCCGCCAATCATTGAATGGGTTCGCGTCGCATCCGCCTTCACCGTATATCGCCACCAGTCGTTCATGGTCGATGAGAATGATGTGCTGCAAGCTGCGCGGCTTTTGCTGCCCGGCGTTGACTGTCCACTGCGAGCCTTCGGGTGAGTTTTTCTTTATCTTGGGCAAATTCCTCGAATTCTTCTACTCTAGCTGTGGAAATTCATCCGAGCTGGCGAATACCATTGCTGATTTTCTCCCGACAGGATCCAGCAGGACCCAATCGAGTTCTTACCGGAAAAAATCAACGGTCCCGACGGCGTTCGCTTATTGAACACTCGAACCGCCATGCGACTCATAGGGACCTCCACTCGCTTGGATATAATCCACAGCGTTTTGAAGCAGGTTCCGAACGGAGTGAATACGGTCAATGAGGACGGACTGACAGCTCTGATGATAGCTGCGCTCCGAGGGGACGACGCGTCGATAAAATGTCTGATATCCGCTGGAGCCGATCTGGATCTGAGGACCCCGGGACAGACCGCACAGAGTCCCGGAGCTCGTTCAGAATGTCAGTTTTGGACGGCGCTCACCTACGCGGTCGCTCAGGGCAATATCGGCGCCGCGAAAGCTCTCCTCGAAGCCGGAGCTCAGGTTGAGGCCGGAGGTGAAACTTTCCCGACAGATACCCCGCTGCAGCTCGCCGTGGCAGCCGCTCATAACGACATGATCACCTTGCTGTTGTCCTTCGGGGCCCATCCATACCTCAGCACGATGACACCAGACAATCAGTGCTATGCCCAGGGTCTGGCCTCATCCGGGACTCCGTCTCCGGTGGCTGTCGCTGCCGCTCACGGCCATCGTTCAGTTCTCCACCGACTCATATCCCACCCGATACACGGATCGAGTCCTCAAGCAGCTGTTTCCCTGGAGGAAATCCTGTCGGAAGGAAGCCAGAGTACACTGCAGCGGAAAACGAGACACTACAAGTTTTCGAAAAATCAGTGGCGATGTTTACAGGAGGCGATGTATCATAGCGCGGAGAACGGTTTCCTGGAAATCACCCTGGACCTCCGGAACATGGGTGAGTCCAAGCGGTAGCAGTGGCTGGTTCCAATCTCCTGGCTGGGTGGTCGAAAGGAGATCAGCCTCAAACACCCTCCGTTCATTAATTCAATCAATTTGATCAACCAGGAGTTTCATGGACGCTTCACAGCTGGAGCAAGTCGCTCATGACGTGTCACATGCAACAACATGAAGCCGCCCTGAGCGAGATCCTGCAGGACTTTCAGATGACCTGGACTCAGGAGAGCTCTGCGTTGCTCGTGGACGAGACTTTCCCCCTGATGTTCGAGCTGATGGCTTGCAGCAAGGTTCGTCTGACTTCGGAACGTTGAGTCATGAAGAGACTTCTGGGGATCGCCGGCAGTGCCTCCCGTTAATGAGTATCTCTCTCTCCCTCAGAACGATAATGTCACCCTGACCATAGTGAACATCTTATCCCAGTGCTTCGGGAGGGAGCCTCTGGAATCAATTCAGCTCCCCACAAACCGATTACCTGGACCACGAATCGATCCAAGATACGTCAATTCTCCGGAAATGGCTGATGTTCGATTTGTAGTTGAAGGGAAATCATTTTACGGACATAGAATTATCCTGGTCAATGCTTCTGAGCGTTTCAAGGAGATGTTGGCAGGAGGGAGCAGTGACCAAGTCGTCACGATCAAAGATATACGCTATCCGATCTTCCAAGTTAGTTTCTCGCCTTGAAATCCGGCAAACTTGAAAATTCAAATGTATCTCCAGAGAATGAGAGAGATATACATCCGCTTAGCTCGACTACAGCCAATCCGCATTACAGATGATCATGGAGTATCTTTATAAAGGAGGATTCGACGGGATAGCGGTTTCGCCCCAGGACGCTCTCGAGCTCCTCACGGCTTCGACTTACTTTCAGCTGATTCCTCTTGTAACCTACTGTGAGCACATTTGCACCAAGGTAAGCTGGGCGTTTCCGATTCGGTGACCCTATGAAGGATCCTGGCTCCTAGTTCCTGAGTCCTAAATCAATGTCAGTCATGCCTCGACGCTGCTGAGAGTGAGTCTCGACCTCGCGTTGAAAAACAATAAGAATCGCTCCCCGTTACAGACCATCACCGTCGAGAATATCGTTTCCGTCTTCATTCATGCTCGTGTTTACCATGCATCGCACCTTCTCCGCTACTGTCTTGGCTTCATGCTGCAGAATCTTGTATCTCTGATGAGTTACGACAACAGTTTTCGAAAGCTGCTCACCAACCGCGAGGATCACGGTGATTTGCTCAAGAGACTCAAGTACGCTCTCCAAGTGAGAGTGCGACAGCGGGACGCTCAGATCTCGTTGATGTCGGGGAAAAGCCCGATTGTCTGAAAGGATCGGCAACTTGTAAATCAAGTGTATATGGAACGCGGATGATCGCGAGGAAGCAACGGAAACGAGAAGAATAAATAGACTAGTCGAGACTTTTGAACTTATGATAATTGTTTTTGCTGCATGAGATTTTTCTTTCGATATCAGATCGGAGCAATGCGATTCAGCGCGCAGAGAATGACGAGTCGATGAAATCTTCAGCGAAGCAGATGGATTTCTGGAAAAATTCCATAATCGAATATCTATATGAAACCGCTCAAGAGTGAATCATTTCGGGCAATTCTATGGCCGATAGTGAACTTGAAAACTCGTGGGATGGAAGCTATCGAGCTCGATTTCTCCGTGGTCGTGTTATCTTTTTCAGAAGAGGAATTCTGGCTGAAAGCCGCCTATTCGCTCGGGATGCGGGTTCACTGTCTCTGATGGCGTTATAAACGCTCGAATGTGGTTGTGCATCATTCAGAATTCCCCGGACGTGCGACCGTTTCGACCGGAGATGTTAACGGTATAGTTTCCCTGAAACTGACTCAATCGAAACTCGCTGGGATCCCTATATCGCACCGAAATACCATCCGAGGTGTTATATCTATTGTAGAGTCCCACTGTAATCATTACAACCCCCGGAATTTCAGCGCTGGATCCTCCTGCTCGGATTGCTCAGTTCAACGTTCTGCGTCGGTTACGTCTACTACGGGGCTCTCGGCTATTACCCCTACGGATACTTCTGGCCCGCCTATTTCTACCCCTACTATGGGAGCTTCTACTACTTGTATTACCCTCGATTCGCTCTCACGATCGGTCGAGGAAGATAAGCGAGAAACAGCGTCGCCAAGGGACGACTCTATCAGAACGAATTGGGAAACCGTGAGCTGGCAAATTATCTCGCTCGACATCGACTGGCTTCGTGGAAAGCAGCCGAACAAGAGGATATTTGCAATAAAGTTGATCGACGGGTGATTTTTATTGGCTTTCAGGTCAAATCTCTGAGAGGTCGGATTCGCGGATTCGGAGCTTCCGACGCCTCGTTCTGTCGGAACGATTCTCCTCTAGACGGACTTGGAACAATCGTTGACAGGAGCTGAAATTCGTTGATCGAGAATAATTTATAATCCGTGTTCCCCGCTTGGGCGCACGGGCGAAGCCGGAAGTTGCGAATAAAATTCATTTCTGTGTTTCAACTCGATGTCTCTATTTATTCAACGTCGACTATGCAGATCCTTCAAAGACTGGAACGCTCTGAATACAAGCAAAGGTTCGGAAGTTGCTGTCGATGAGGAGTTGGAGTCGACCGTGGTAGTGATTTGCTCCGTCGAATCCTCTTCCTCTCCGGCATTCCCTTGCGCCTTCAATTGCACGAGTGCCGTCTGTTCGTGAGCGGCTGAGCGAAACCAAATATTAACTCTGCTTAGAATCGTCGAAGCTTCTTGAGGAGTTCCGTTAAGCTTTCACGCGTGCTGCGACTCGGGGTGAGAACTCTTCACTCTAGAACTCTAGAGTATAGACTGGCCCCGAACCAATTAGATCTATCATGACATGAAATATCGTCCATCCGTGGGTTGAACAACCCCGAGACCATCTCCAGGAAAGAATTTGGATGGGGCATCTGTGTTTACCATCGAGTCACGTGTCGCAACTACAACCTCTTTCGGATAAGCGTGGGCTATAGATTTATCGCCTCGCTAACAGGAGCGTTCCCAGGATTTTTTTTTGGGGGGGGCCAGACTAGGTTTTCCGGGGGCCAGAGATCCAAAATGATGAGTTACCCTGTACTCCTGCATTAAGCAAAAAGAATTTTGGGGGGGGCATGGCCCCCTTGGCCC